>NW_026990259.1:300000-490000 GCF_963921805.1 Phalacrocorax carbo | reverse complement strand
AAAAAGATTAGTCAACATGTTCAGGATAACTGGAGTGGTTGGAAGACAGTCACTCAGCCTCGAATTATGAAGATGATGTTAAAAGTAAAAGGCCACCAAACCTGTTACTTTAAGGAAATGTCTAATAACTTCTAATATCTTTTTTTTTTTTTAACTAAACCATAAAGCTAGCTTTTGGGTTTACTTTCTTTAGTCAAAGGTAGCAGAAATTCAGTGTATAAATGGAAACTTAAAAGCTGGAAAAATCAGAATGGGGATAATAATCCAGAGCATGGTCCCAATTGTAAGTTCAGCAGATCTATCCTTTTTAGAGAAATGGAGGTTTAGCTAAAATCAGTGGAAGGTTGATCATATGTGCATGGTTACTCAGATGTCTGTAGAACTGAACTCATACATCATATTAGAAAAATATATACGTGTTCATTTATTTTATCTTTTTTTTTTTTAATTACTTGTAATCAGTGTCTAGTCCTGTGAGGAGCAGGGAGTTGGACTTGATGATCCTTATGGATCCCTTCCAACTTGAGATATTCTATGATTCTATGAAATTTTTATTTACTTTGTTCAGAAGAGCATCACCATTTTTGCAAGGCAGAAAATAGTTGAAGAAAGTTTATTCTTCTCTTCCTTTGAAAATTACAGATTATATCCTCTGCTTTCTTAAAAAAACCCCCAATATTTCTCCTTCCCTTATTTTAGACAGAATGGCTAACTTTTGCAACCTAAATTAATATTTGCTCATTAATCAAGCAATCCTGTTGACTCACTTTCACATGTATCTAATAAGCCTTCCAAAACAAATAGAATACACCAAAAAAAATCACCTCTTTCCCTATGGGAGGAGATTCCTCAATTATCAGGATTAATTAGTTCTCTTGTCACATGAAAAGAAGTTGCACCCCCCAGTGTAGGTCAGTGTGAGGGTAGGCTGCTGATGGTCACTTAGTGACAGGCGCAATGATAAGTGAGCGTGTCCTGTTGAGCCATGACCCTTCAGAAAAGACAGTGTCAAGTGAAATGCACAGAGAAGGTACATAGAAGGCATAATCCACTTTTAAATATTGACAGTAGGAATTTCCCTGCTATTCTCCTTCCTTTTTCTTTTCTGGTAAACATGTCAAACTCCACTGCATTTGTACTCTGCATCAGTTCTGAAGCATTTAAAAATGTAAGGAAGCTAATGACCCATGAATAGATAGGATGTCAAATACAGCTATTTTTCTTCAAGACTTAGCATCTTGTTGATAAAAACAATGTCTTGCATACTTGCAAAAGCAACAATACTGGCTAGAAATAGGATCTTTTACTTCAGCTTTTTGTGAGTGAAAAACTGAATGAATATATAACAAATATATATATTAAATATCATGCCAAATACATTGATGTTAGGTCATGAGTATGAATGTGATCAAATACTGGAGTTAAGGGTCTAAAATGTACTTGAAATCAGTGATGAAACTCTGGCTTATATAAATGAGAGCAAAGTCAGACAAACACTAAGCACTCCTTAAGATCCCACACACAATATTTACAAATACTGCAGTATCTTTTAGATAGACGTAATATGTGTAAAAGGGCAAAAGCTTGAATATGTATCCAGTATATCTGGGTTTATTTTCTGCCTGCAGGATGGGGTGAAAAGATTAGGGTTTGTTTGTTTGTGGTTTTTTTTTTTTTCAATTGATTTTAGTAGCTCTGAGGCAGTTCTTCTGATACACAGGCTTCCAGGCTGTCTTAGTTTGTATGCTTGATTTAAGATAGATCTTGAGATTTTCATGTGGATGCCTTTGCTTATATCCCCAGAGTTACCAAGACAAAAGTTTCTAACATTTATAATGTTTTCCTCTCCTTCACCTTTGGCAGACTTTGAAAACAGCAGCAGCCCACATTCCCAGTGCTGGTCTCCTGATCCTGGCATGTGTCAAGCATGGGCATGGTGCTGCATGGCTGGCTTTGCTCCTAGGCAGGGTGCTAGTGCCGGTGCTGGTGCTGAGCAAAGCCGAGCACTCAGCACTGCAGTCATGACCAGGCACTGCAAACTTGCTTTTCTGCCTTGCTCTCAGCGCCTGTCACTCACATGGATTTTCTACCTTTGCATCAGTTTTACACTGGAAGCAACAGACATGTTGCTCTCTAGCAACTGGGTTGAGTGTTGCAACTCTAGCAGCTGGGCTTTGATCCTGATGGTTTCCTCTGGCAGACCATTACTGATGTTTTTTTCATACATGTTGAACTGTTTGTAAACACCATTGTGTGCTTTCAGCTTTTCTAGATGCCAAAATAAGGAGCAGTTCAGGGCCCCTCAGTTCAGGAAGGACAGGGAACTGCTTGAGCAAGTCCAGCGGAGAGCTACCAAGATGATCAGGGGGCTGGAGCATCTCCCATATGAGGAAAGGCTGAAAGACTTGGGTTTGTTCAGCCTGGAGAAGATAAGACTGAGGTGGGATTTCATAAATACCTATAAATATCTAAAGGGTGGGTGTTAAGAGGATGGGACTGGACTCTTTTCAGTGGTGCCCAGTGACAGGACACTTCCTTCCCTGGAGACTCCACAAAACCCACCTGGATGTGTTCCTGTGCCCCCTGCTCTAGGTGTACCTACTCAAGCAGGGGGTTGGAGAAGATGATCTCCATAGGTCCCTTCCAACCCCTACCATTCTGTGATTCTGTGATTCTATACTTCACTCCTGTTATTTTCACTTGGAAATATGCCAGCCATTTAAATGAAATCTCTTCAAAATATTCCCTGACAAAGAATAAAACCCTGAACCCTAAAGATATTCCAAATCCAATTCAACTGAAAGAAACCCTGAGACATGGTGAGGAAAAAGTAAAATGTCTTCATCTTATGGGCTATCTGTCCCCTAAAATGATTCACATCTGGAAAAGAAAACTTTAAGAGACAAGTCGTTTTTCATTTCACCAAAAGATTTCTTGCCTTGAAAGTTATAATTGAGTTTCAAGATTCATTTCCTACGAATCAGATGGCTCTTGTAAAGTGGCATGAGCTGACCAATGAAGTATTAGGGCTATTAAATGGTTACTGACAAAGTTCAGTTTAGACCTGAATGCCATGAACAGAAAGGTCAGTCAGTAATTTAAGATTAGTGTTTTTCCAACACTTAAGACTGACCTTATTAGGACTGACTGCCGTTATGGTAAAAGAATGTCCTACAAAAAATCACCTCAAGAGTTCCTATCAATAGAATAAATATCCACTCTTGGAGGCTAAGGGAGGAAAAGAAGAACAGAACTGATGACTTTGTGAGCCTGTTCAAGAATTTTAGAAGCTGAAGTACTACCTGGCTGACAGGAATTGCTAACCATTGAGCTTTTTCCACTGGATGTATGGCCTTTTCCATTGCCTCATGACAAAAAGGATAATGGAGGAAAGGATGCCCAGGTGAATAATTTACAAAGCATGAATGCTATTCAGTCCTGCCTCCATTTCATAAAAATATGCAAAACATGAGACAATGCCCCCCCCCAAACTGGATAATAGTCTTTTACTTTTATACCAATTATGCAAGTAAGAGGTAACATGAACCATTTTTATCAGTACAGGAACCTTCACTGGGGGCAACAGAGACATATTCGGCAAAGTCGATGAGAACAGAGAAGCTATGATGATGGACTGGCCCACTTTAAGGTGCTCTCAACTGGTTAAAAGTTTTCACAATTTAAAGTAATTGCAAAGTGTAAGTTTACCTTTTATTTTAGTCCCCAGAAAAATTGGTGAATACATTTCCAAAAATTAGCTATCTTGCTAACATATTAGGCTTGCTTAGATATACAGCAATTATTCCCAGCTCTTAAAAAGAGCTTCCCTCTGTTTCTGATGGAAGGAAAAAAGAGGACAAGAATCTTTTTTCTCCAAAGGAAGAGCAGAGAAAATCATTAAATACATAAAAAATTACTCATAACAAAAAAATCTATTCTGCATATCAAAACTATCATTAAAAATACAATAAAAGCTAGAAACACCAATTAGAAACAGCATGATACTTCATTAACTAACAGAAATTCTATTTCTAGACTGCTGGAGATCCCACTCTTTTTAAGGGTGTTATTAAAAAGTGGGGAGAGCACAGGTATAGAACAGAAAACCACTCAGTATGCTTAAAAGAGTTTACAAACTTTACAAACTCTCTGAAAGCTTTTCATGGAGAAAGATCCGCATGGTTACCTTAAAGCTTTTATTCAGGGTTTTTTTTCTTTGGTTTGGGTGGTTTATTGGGGTTTTTTGTTTGCTTGGTTGGTTTTGGGTTGTTGGTATTTTTTTTACCGTCAGACAAAAAACATTCTCTTAAAGTTCCTAAGACACAATAATAGCAGAAAGGATATCCTGTGATGCTTCTGGTTTAATGCTGTATCCTTCATCATCTACATCCGGAATGTTCTAAAAACAAAAATCAAAAATTATGGTATTGACAAATAACTAAAAAATATATGTTGTTCTTACATCAGACTGAATCTTATCTCATTGACAAATTAAAATTTGATTACAACACCTCATGAAAGCCATTGTTATTCATTATTAATTATTACAGTTATAAGTTATGCTCTATAGTTCAGCAGTAGTGTGAAAGATAAGATACCTCAGGAACACAATGCAACAAAACAACCTCCAAATTTCCTATGAAAACTGGCAAGTTTTAATGCATCTGCTTTTACTGGTATTATGTCAAAAAGGTCAGAAACCAACAGAAGCATTTTAACTTTATTACTGAGTGCTAAATAAGCCTACAATCCTCTCAGCCCCAAATATTTTCCCAATTTCTACTTCTAATTCTTTCAGCTAAGCCACTGGAGGCTCTGATGGTGCAGGAACATAGCCCTTCCTAAGTAATAGTCAGTACTTTAATATGTGAGTAAAAGCATTCCAAGTTATACAGGTTGCAACTTCCTCTCTCCCCCCTGAAAAGACAGCAAGCCTGTACTGTTGCTTTAGCAAAAAATATCCACATTAATTAAAATGCATGGATGAAACTTAAAATACAAGTGCTCAAAATCAGATTCCAAAGTTTTCATTTATGTACCTCCAGCACCGTCCTGGATTTTTAAAGTTAGTAAGCACCTGGGAACTTCAAACTAGTTCAGTTTTTCAGTTCTTGCAGGCAATTAAATATTAATCGAAGAGAATTATGCTTAAATTAATTTAGATTTCTTAGCTAAGTGCTTAATTTCATAAAAGTGCTTTGAGACAGAGAGAAACAAGTCTCTAATATGATCATCTAAATTTTGAAAATGTGCAAAACCCCACACTCATATATTATATATAAAGGGATAGACTTGGATACACAGATACTTTCCCCATACAAAACAGAAAAAGAAAAGCCCACTCACGACTTTGCATGCATAGTTAGTCTATGTGAACTGCTGAGATGCTACAGTAAGTTTATTACAAAAAACATAACCCAGATGTCTTCAAAATTTCACCAGTTATAAATTTCTTATAAAAATGCCAATGGGTGGAAGAGGTACTTAATGCACCTTTGTATTGACAAAGACAAGATGTGTCATACAAGCAAAATGGTACCTCAAAAAGCTTACTTACAAGCTAGGAAGTAATTTCAAAATATTGTTTTCAAGATTTTGACCACTTGGACAGTTCTGCTTTCTGAAACATCATCATTTTATTTACTAATCTACATTTTGTAACAGCAGTAGAAGTTTTATAGTTTTAAATATACATAAAAAATTTAGGGTTTATAACTCTGCCTTTGCATTAGTATGTTCTACAAACTTTCTGGGGTGAATAATATTTTTAAAGAAATAAAACATAAGGACATAATAAATAACAAAGTAAAACTGCCTATACAAAAAGCATGAGGACTGAGCATTCTACTCCCAAAACTTATTTTTAGAGTTTTGGTCAATACTTTGACTCAGTTTCCTTCCTCTGTCCCATCTGGCATCCAAAAAGCAATGGAAGAAGCCACACCATAACCATGTAATTGGTTCCTCTGAGGTATGTACAAAGAAAGGAACATGTGGAGCATATTGTAGTCTAGCTACTTCATTTGGCCCTTCCTCAGCAACATTAGCGCTGCTCACAGGTTGGTCAATGGGTCAAGAAACAAAGAAGCTTAACTGCATTTCCGTTTGATTTCTGCCCATTTCTCTTCTCCTGGGATATCTACAGTGGTTATAAGAGCTGCTTATCAAGTTTTCCTCAGAATATGCTTCAAGATACCACTGAGCTGAACAGCTCACTGTCTTTTTTTGCCAGATGAACTTTCTATCATTTTACTGAACTGGACTGACTTCCTGTACATCCAGATGAGGACCAAAGTGAACTCAAAGTAAGCAGTTGAAGCTTATAACTCAAACAGGAATAAAAAGAGCCTGTCCACTTTTGACGTATTTATTTATCCTTAGGTTAAGACAGAGGTATAACATATTCTCAGCTTCCTCTCCTTAGGGTGCCTATTAACCCAAAAGATACACAAAGAGCAGCCAGTCACTTTCTTCCATTGCCAGATCTGCAGAAAGAAAATCAGGTATCCAAAGTGCTTCTGCTATCTTGTACTGTGACTACGAAGTCTCGTACCCTGTATCATTGGCAGCTATTCAAAATATGTCAGAACTAAACATTACAAAATGCAAATAAAAAAAATTAATTTCACTAAAGGTTACACTTGTGTTCCACAAATTAGAGTTTGAAAGTTCCAAATTCAATCAGTCCCTAGCAATAAAAATGGTGTATAGATCTATATAACCTTAATTATGCTACACTCATATGTAAAGAGGTTAATGAAAAGTTTTGGATGCCTTGATATATTTGTTTGCATTCCAGTTTATTATGAAAAAAGGTTCAGCATTATTTTCTGTGCATCTGTGGCTCCCTTCTTAATTACTTTTGAACTTACTGAACAATTTCAAATTGATTTGACAGAAAGAATAGAGGACTCAAAGATAACATTACTACAGTCTTCATTAAAATAGGCAGTCAAGTAGAAGAAAGATCTACAAGTATCCCAACCAAGGGAAGGGCTGCAATCCAAACTCAGATCTTACTGGACACCAGTGGAACCTTGTAAATGCTTCTCCAGAAGAAAAGTTTCTACTAGAGCTCGTATCTTCCTATAGACTATCCCTAGAGACATGGCAAACCCATGGGAAACAAGACAATTAGTTCTGCCCATAGAGCAACTTGCTAGGTAATAAATGCACAGAGCCAAACTTCAGTTGCTATCTCTTTCTAGTGTTCTATTTTCCTTAATTATCAAGGCTTAACTTAATGGAAGTTACATGTGTAGATAGACATATAAAAGCACAGGAATTTTGAATCTCATGACATACTGTAATCTATATTTAAACAGAGACTGCTTATTGAAGCGGTCAACCTTTTTAACAAATACCAGTTCTCAGTTCACAGCTGCCTTCCTACTCATGATCACATAAAAAACCCTTATAACAGTTACAAAAATTATTGACAGGAAATAGCAATTTATTCATATGCATTAAAACTATATTTTCCAATATATGTAAACTGGTGGCTACAAAAAAAAGGACGAGCATAAGCAGATAGCTTGCCAAAGATAAATTTGAGAACTTCCATTTTTGATACAAAAGACATTTCTTAGGACCATCTCACTGCTTTGTTTTCTGAAAACAGCAAATACAAGTTAGAACACACTGCATTATACATTTTGGACTAGTGAGAAGGCCCTAATGGTATTGGCTACATCGAAAGATCCACAATATCACATAGAACTGGTATAGTATTGAATTCAGTTCTTACCGGATCCTTAATTTCTAAAATTTCATTATATTTGCCTCAGTGCTTATAGCTATAAATAATTGTAGAGTGGTTTTCTCTTACATTCTTTTCACACAAGAGAACAACATTTAAAATTCTTGACAAATAAACAAAAGGCACATTTTAAAAAAAGATCATGTTAATAATATAAAAGACAGACATAGAGATTTTCTGTGAGTGACCAAAGCTGACCAAAATCATAATTGGGACACCTTAAGTAAGTTGAATTTTCTGAGGGCTGGTCCTCAGTATTTTCTAGCAATCAAACAAAAAAAGACAGTTCCTTTAGTTTGTTTTTTTTTTCAATAATATTTTTCCAAGTTCAATTGCTTGAAATGTGTAATTTATCTCAAAGATGCATACAAAACAAATCCTCATAGAGATAAAAATATAGATGGCTATAACTATTTAGATCAAGCTTGAAAAATGAAACAGAAAGGAAATCTTACAGTAAAAGACAAGAATAATGAAAAACATTTGAAATGGGACCTTCTAGAAGAGGATGCCAGCCTTAAAATATAAAAGTACTCTGGGGGGCTTGTTTGTAAGGGGTGCTATGGTATGCTACATAATTTTTCATGAGAAGGACTGTAATAGCTTCTGCTATTAAAGCATTCTACCATTCTGAATAATACTGTTGCTTGTAAAAAGCAGGAAGAAATGATAGACCACATTTTAAATTCCAAATGCATTCATAAAATGTTGGGCATTAAAAAAAAGAGAATGCAACAAAAGTATCAGTTTTGTATAGACGCTATGAAAGTTTAGTCTTTTTTTTTAACCATATGAAAATTGCATCTAGACAGAACAATTAAATAATCATATGGTGTGCCTCATACAGCCAGAATGTCAGACACATTTACAGATGAATTTGTTGAATTATTTTTTTTAAATGTAGAGACCAAAATAAACAAGGAAGAAAATAAACACAGCACATCAAATCCAGTTGTGTTTCACTCCAATGGCTCAACCTGACCTGTCAAAAGACATTATTTCCATGAAAAACTTGATAATTATAGGGATGATTCTAAAGTTACTTCGCTTTAAACATACCCAAGAAATGTTCTCTAAATCAAGATGACTTTGTACAGGATAAAATAACTGTCTCAAAATGATGCTTATAAGGCTGTGCATGCACATATAGTTCTATTACATGTCAAAACTTAGTTTTCCTTATTTAAAGGATGGTTCTACTAGATTTTTTTAAACCAAGTTTCTCAAAATAAGTTTTACGTAGGTACTACAGGTACTAAACCTCCCAGATATTAAATACAAAGAATATCCACAAAACGGGTGAGCTTGGAAACTTAAGTTGTTTAATATAATTGCCATCTAAATGAACTGAAAAACAAATCAGTCTACAGAACATCACTTAAATCATTCTGTAAATTATACCCTACTATAGCTATACGGAGCTGCAATCTCTGTTACATATAATTCAAGTAAAAAGTAAAAAAGTAAAGTTTAAGTAAAAAGAAAATGCTCAATTAAGGACATAAAAAAGCATTAACATACCAATTTCATTTTTGCAACTGTCACTTATTTGAATTTAATAAATAAAATTGTAAGACATATCACATCAAACTGAGAGCAATGAAAAACAAACCATGAATAAAGTGCATTGAGATACTGCATTTAAAAGCCGCCATATTTAAAACAGTATATTCCTACACACTACTGCCAGCGATCATGCAGAACCCCATTATTATTATTAGAAGGGTTCTCCAAAGAGATAGTAGTAAGCAGAGGAACATGATGACGCTAAGTTGGGTCCTCTGAACACTTTTCTTCTTTAGAATCTATTAGTCAAGCAATTTAAACTATTAACTTGCAAAAAAAAGTAGCATATAATTGCAGTAAAAACACCTTGTTTAAAACCTAAGATTGTTAGGAAATATAAATGTATTACTGACACATATTTGTATATACTGCTAAAGATTATGTTCTGAACAAAATTAAGACTTCAACTATGTCATCAAAATATTAAATCCTCTATCATATATAATACATTGCAGGTATGGCATATAAGTCAAGTTTCATCAGATTGTATTGCTTGACAATGTTAGCATATGCATTTGTGTTGGAAATAAGTCTACTTACAACTGAGTCTGTATCTGGACACTCCCTATTAAAAAAAAATAAATAAAATATACAATTATAAAATGCACAAATTATTTAATTCATACAGTTCTGGTACTTCCTTTAATATTTTCAATTAATTTGAAACATTGCATTTGATCCATTTGCCTCTCAAACTCTGTTAAAACTTTTGTTATAAATAATCCACATTCAACTGAATGAGATTTAAATAAAATATGCTGAAAGTTTATGGTAAAAGCACTGCAGAAGAAAAAAAATCATAGTAAATGCTGAAAAACTGAACTCACACCACAGTGGGGAAAAAATAATACAAAAATAAATCAAGGGAAGTCCAGAGTATCACGCTGTATTTTGGATGAATATACTTTAAGAATCAGGTCTCTATGGATGATGTGCATAATAAATAAAAGTCACCAATCCTAATGAAATAGTCCACATGCAACTGCAAAACATTTTGGACAATAACTAGTTCTTAAAACAAGACTATTCTTAAAGGAATTCAGAGCTTCTCTGTTTTGGAATTTCATTCTTAGTTTGAGTTTGTCAAGCAAAGTTGCAGTCAAGCCTCAGAAGATGCCAGAAAAAAATAAAAGAATGCATTCTTAAGAAACACTTTTAAAAAAAAAAGTTGTCAGCAGAAAGGCAGTGATTGCAAGCACATTATTCACAAGTGTTACATTTTTCTGCTATAACTTGGATTTAAGCAGTAACATTTTTAAAAATTAACGATGCTGAATCTCACTGATGCATGCAAAAAGCAGAAGCAATTAGATTTACAGTATGCGGAAATACTTGAGTAGCATACACACCCTCTCTAATCTGCATCCTGACAAATAATGCCATAAGTGCCAGTGTAACTGAACAACAGTTTTTATGCAGTCAAACTGAACATCTTAAATTTGTACTTATTAAAAAAAGAGGAAAAGATGGATGTCTCTTTCTAGAAGAAATTTTGTCTTTCATGGCACAATGATGTAATCAGAAAATGTAAATCAGCACAGACACTCTGAAATGGGAAAATAATTTGACTTGGTTTCAACAAGTTGGACTGAAACTCGATTTATATTATTTGTTTCTACTTGTTCTAAACTGTTCTACAAGCAGCTGGCAGAAGTATGACAATCGGTTGCCCTTATTCTAGTGGGGGACTTCAATTTAACAGATGTCTGCTGGAAATACAACACAGCAGAGAGGAAACAGTCTAGGAGGTTCCTGAAGTGTGTGGAAGATAACTTCCTGACGCAGCTGGTAATTGAGTGTACCGGGGAGGTGCCTCGCTTGACCTGCTGTTCACAAACAGAGGACTGGTGGGAGATGTGGCGATTGGAGGCCATCTTGGACTTAGCGACCATGATATGACTGAGTTCTTGATTCTTGGCAAAGTACCACTACCATGGACTTCTGGAGGGCAGACTTTGGCCTGTTCAGGGCACTGGTTGGGACAGTCCCTTGGGAGGGAGTCCTGAAGGGCAAAGCAGTCCAGGAAGGCTGGGCTTTCTTCAAGAAGGAACTCTTGCAGGTGCGGGAGCAGGCTGTCCCCAAGTGCTGCTAGACAAACCAGCGGGGAAGATGACCAGCCTGGCTGAACAGGGAGATTTTGCTGGGACTCAGGAAAAGCAGGAGAGTCTATGGCTTTTGGAAGAAGGGGCAGGCAACACAAGAGGAGTACAGAGACCTCGTTAAGTCTTGCAGAGAAAAAATTAGGCAAGCAAAAGCCCAGCTAGAACTCAGCCTGGCCACTGCTGTAAGGGATAACAAAAAATGTTTTTACAAATATATTAACAATAAAAAGAGAATCAAAGAGAAACTCCAGCCTCTATTGGACGTGGAGGGAAACATTGCCACCCAGGATGAAGAAAAGGCTGAGGTACTAAATGCCTTCTTTGCCTCAGTCAGACCAGTTATCCCCAGGGTATTCAGCCTCCTGAGCTGGAAGACAGGGACGGGGAGTGGAATAAACCCCCCATAACCCAGGAGGAAGCAGTTTATGACCTGCTGCTCCACCTGGACACTCACAAGTCTATGGGGCTGGATGGGATCCACCCAAGAGTACTGAGGGAGCTGGCGGAGGAGTTTGCTAAGCTACTCTCCACCATTTACCAGAAGTCCTGGTTAAAAGGTGAGGTCCCAAACAACTGGAGGCTTGCCAGTGCAATGCCCATCTACAAGAAGGGCCAGAAGGATGATCTGGGCAACTACAGGCCAGTCAGCCTGACCTCAGTGCTAGGGAAGATTATGGAGTGATTCAGCTTGAGCACACTCACCAGGCATGTGAGGACACCAGGACAACCAGGGGATCAGGCCCAGTCAGCATGGGTTCAAGAAAGGCAGGTCCTCCCTGACCAACCTGATCTCCTTCTATGACCAGGTGACCCGCCTAGTGGATGAGGGAAAGGCTGTGGATGTTTTCTACCTGGACTTTAGCAAAGCCTTTGATACTGTCTCCCACAGTATCCTCCTAGAGAAGCTGGAGGCTCATGGCTTGGATGGGTATACTCTTCGCTGGGTAAAAAACTGGCTGGATGGCCAAGCCCAGAGAGTTGTGGTGAATGGAGCTAAATCCAATTGGCAGCTGGTCACAAGTGGTGTTCCCCAGGGCTCAGTTTTTGGGCCAGTCTTGTTTAATATCTTTATCAATGATGTGGATGAGGGGATCAAATGCACCCTCAGTACATTTGCAGACGACACTAAATTGGGCAGGCGTATCCATCTGCTCAGGGATAGGAAGGCTCTGCAGAGGGATCTGGACAGGCTGGATCGATGGGCTGAGGCCAATTGTATGAGGTTCAACAAGGCCAAGTGCCAGGTCCTGCACTTTAGGCACAACAACCCCGTGCAACGCTACAGGCTTGGGGAAGAGTGGCTGGAAAGCTGCCCGGCAGAAAAGGACCTAGGGGTTTTGGTTGAGAGTCAGGTGAGCATGAGCCAGCAGTGTGCCCAGGTGGTCAAGAAGGCCAACAGCATCCTGGCTTGTATCAGGAATAGTGTGGTCAGCAGGAGTAGGGAAGTGATTGTCCACTGTACTCAGCACTGGTGAGGTCACACCTTGAGTACTGTGTTCAGTTTTGGGCCCCTCAGTACAAGAAGGTCATTGAGTTGCTGGAGCGTGTCCAGACATCATGGTTTTAGCTGGGACAGAGATAATTTTCTTCACTGTAGCTGGCATAGTGCTGTGCTTTGGACTTAAAATGAAAACAGTGTTGATAACACACTTATGTTTTGGTTGTTGCTGGGTAATGCTTGTACTACTTGTGCTGGTTTGGGTTGAGAAGGGGTTAATTCTCTTCACTGTGGTGCCTGTGGTGGTTGGGGACCTTTCCAGCTTCTCGTGCTCTGCCACGTTGGCGGGAGGCTGGGAGGGGCGGGGCCAGGGCCAGGGCAGCTGACCCCAACTGACCAATGGGATGTTCATTCCATACCATGTGACACCATGACCAGTATATTAAGGGGGGGGGCAGTTGCAGCTCGGGAAGGCGGGTGGTGAGCATCTGCATCACATGCGGTTTGTTTCGGTGTTTCATCCCCCTCCCCCCCCCCCCGGGTTTCGCGCCTCTCGTTGTTTTCCTTTCCATTGCATTTTTGTTGTTGTTTTTTTCATTTTAATTATTAAACTGTTCTTATGCCAACCGACGAGCGTTACCCTTCTGATGTTCTCCCCCATCTACCGGTGGGGGAGTGAGCGAGCGACTGTGTGGGGCTGAGCTGCCGGCTAAACCACGACATTACTCAAAGACTTTTCTAGCTTTCCATGCTCTGCCAGGTGCACAAGAAGCTGGGAGGGGAGGGGGCACAGCTAAGAGAGCATATTTAAACTGGCCAAAGGGATATTCCATATCATGTAACGTCATGCCCAGTATGTTAACTGGGAGGAGCTGGCTGGGGGAGGGAGGCAGCAGTCGTGGCTCGGGGACCGGCTGCGTTGGTCGGCAGGTAGTGAGCGGTTGTATCGTTTGTGGTTTTTTTCCCTTTTTCCCTTTTCCTTTTAATTATATTATCGTTATTGTTATTATTATCATAATCATCATAATTATTATTATTTTAATTATTAAACTGTTCTTTTCTCAACCCACAAGTTTTTTTTTTGTTTTTCCTCATTTGATTCTCTCCCCCATCCCACAGGGGCGAGCGGCTGCGTGGTGTTTAGCTGCCGACTGGGGCTGAACCACGACAGGGCAACAAAGCTGGTGAAGGGTCTGGAGAGCAGGTCTTATGAGGAGAGGTTGAGGGAACTGGGGTTGTTTAGCCTGGAGAAGAGGCTGAGGGGAGACTTTATCACTCTCTACAACTACCTGAAAGGAGGTTGTAGTGAGGTGGGGGTTGGTATATTTTCCCAAGTTACTAGCGATAGGACAAGAGGAAATGGCCTGAATTTGCGTCAGTGGATGTTTAGATTGGATATTAGGAAAAATTTCTTCACTGAAAGAGTGGTTAGGCACTGGAACAGGCTGCCCAGAGAGGTGGTGGAGTCACCATCCCTGGAGGTGTTCAAAAAATGTGTAGACGTGGCACTTCAGGGCATGGTTTAGGAGACATGGTGGTTTTGGGTTGATGGTTGGACTTGATGATCCTAAAGGTCTTTTCTAACCATAATAATTCTATTATTCTATACAGTATAGAAGCCAGTTTTCAGTCCTCAGCGCCTGAGAGAGTTTTCTTTCTCTTACAGGTCAAGGAAAAACATGATCTCTGAGTAAGGATAGACTGAGTGATACACCTAGGAAGATTTAATTTGGAGCTTCCTGGCCTTTACCGTCTCCAGAAAACTAATATTAAGAGCCTTGAACTGGATTACATTTCATTTCATTACATTACATTTCATCATCTGCCAAACAATGAATGAAAGGAGATGCCTGGTTTGCAAGCAGGCTAATAACATCACTTGAGATTATCTTAAGTAATAACCAATGTGGTGGCAAAATAATTTTTTTGTTGGACAAGAAAAGCCTACAGCTACAGAACTCAATCACAGAACAGTACTCAGTACTATCAAAATCACTACTTCGCAATTAGAGTAAATGCAAGAAACAAAAGGCAGATGATTGAACATACTTTTTTTGCAGCTATTTGATACTGCAAGCATTTTGCATTACAAAATTAAGTGTAGTAAATAAATTTTGCAGTGAGAATGGATTACTTTTTAAAAGGGGACTAAAACTTTAAAATACTAATATCATCAAATATTCATAACATTTTAATTTAAATATTTTAAACTAAATAATCAGAAAAAGTAATTCTTTGTAACAGAATACTGTTCTCAGATTACTGCTCACCAAAATCACACTATATACAGCATTTCTCTCACCATTTAGTTCAGCATAATATAGTACAGAAGAGAGGGTGGGGGAAAGATTAAATCACAGAAAGAACAGAAATAGAGAGGAATGAATTAAAAAAATAAGACCTTGGAGCCCTAATGGCATCTTGACAGAGAGAAGAAAAAAGTATTGTTTAGAAGCATATTTCTATTAAAAAAAAAATCAAATACCAAAAGAAAAATAGCTATAAGGCACTTTGTACAAATAATTAGCATCTGCAGTTCTTAGGTCATTAATTTTTCAGCACTATATTAAAAAAAACAAGGCTGGTTAAAAAATTTTTTAAAAAGAATGTATACAGATGTTGCCACTGATAATATTTCTATATTGCTAAGTTTCTGTTAAATTGAAAGCTATTTTCTATTAAATCAAATACTTTTACTGAGAAAACGCATCTAGAAATTATGAACAAAATACATTGAAATATAGTAACTATAATTACTAATACGTAGAATGCTACCAATCCATCTAAGACAGAGAGCGTGTAGTGAATATGACAAATATAGCTGGGACATCAATCATATGTTAGAATTATGGTCTGTCAGAAATTAATGCACACACAATTTACTGAAAAAAATTCAAACATTTTTCTGTCCTTCTGTACACAAAAGTTTTTCTAACAAAAGAATAACTGAAGCTTCAATTCCGCAAACATAGACATACAGTACTTTTTCCACATACAGAGCTGTATTTCGTTAGGAGTACACGAGAACCACATTCAAATGTAGAACAAGGGAGAACTACTTACCTATGCAGAGGAAAGAATGAAACGAGTGGACTACTATGAATACATTTATGTTATTTCCTTAAAATCGTTAGTTACAAAAATCTTAAATAGCTGTGATGTTTTCATATTTGTAGCTTTCCTCTAAACGTCTGTTATAAAACCTTTTTTTTTTTAACATCAGCTCTATCTATTATCTCTAGTTTTCATACAAGACAAGGCTTCAAGCTGGAAATATACTTACACAGACTCAGTATCTTTTTCTTTCTTCATTATTCCTGATAAACCAAAAGGCTTCCTCTTCCGTGCTTTTGTCCCTATGGAACAAACACTTTAAATTTAAAGACCAAAGAGATTAGTATATATTTAGCAATGTCAAACACTGGTGCATACAAATGCCAATACCTTTTAAATGCTGCCATAATGAGTGATATAAAACAAAACAAAACAAAAATTCTAACAGTGGAGGTAGGTATGGAGCCAAACTAAGGGAATGTTATCCCAATATGTTGTTCAGTAACACAATGTGCTAGTTTTTGCTGGGATAGAGTTAATTTTCTTCACAGTATCTAGTATGGGGCTATGTTTTGGATTCATGCTAAGAACAGTGTTGATAATGTGGAGATGTCTTATTGTTGCTGAGCAGGGCTTACACAGAGTCAAGGCTTTTTATGCTACTCACCCCACCCCACCAGCGAGTGGGCTGGGGGTGCACAAGAAGCTGGGAGGGGACACAGCTGGGACAGCTGACCCAAACTGACCAAAGGGATATTCCATACCATATGATGTCATGCTCAGTATATAGAGCTGGGGAAGAAGAAGGAAGGGGGGGACGCATGTTCAGTGATGGCGTTTGTCTTCCCAAGTCACTGTTACGCGTGATGGAGCCCTGCTTTCCTGGAGATGGCTGAACACCTGCCTGCCCATGGGAAGGACTGAATGAATTCCTTGTTTTGCTTTGCTTCTGCACGCAGCTTTTGCTTTCCCTATTAAACTTTTATCTCAACCCATGAGTTTTCTTACTTTTGCTCTTCTGGTTCTCTCACCCATCCCACTGTGAGGGGAGTAAGTGAGCAGCTGTGTGGGGCTGAGCTGCCTACCAGGGTTAAACCACATCAGCTTCATACAAAAAAAAAATTAAAATATGGTTCAAGCAACACATTAATAACATAAATCTTTATAAAACTGATCTGCATTGTACATTCAACTCTCCAAGCTGGGTATGCTAGACTGCCACTTATTTTATAGAAGATGGGTGCACTGCCAGTTTTGAGGAAAGGGACTCTGCTCACAGAAACTCAACAGCAGCTATTGCTCCAGCCAGTCCTGAATAGCCAACGCACTTGAATCAGAAACTGAAACCTGCCTCTCTCAGCTACTGCTGCAGTTCAACACCCTGTTCTTATTTCCCTGCATGTTCCTGGTAGCTGCAAGCCCTTGTCTCTCCTAAGAAGTAGCATCTTGGCCCTGTAAAAACAAGAACATCTCTTGGCTGTCCAGCTGATGCCGAGTTCATGATTTCCCAGTGATGTAGCCAGCTCTAATGCTGGCTCCCACTGAGACTGGAACCATGCCTCCCTTCTGTCTTTTCTTCCCTGTTTTTAGCACTGGATATATATAGTTTTAGTACAGAAAAAAAACTTTGCTTTCATACCCATTTAATGTACTAAAATTAAAATACATTTAAACATTCCATCAGACTTCCTGTCACGTCTGCTTCTCTCCCCAATTTTTGCTTAATCAAAGTAGACTGCCAAACTTTAAACAAAATAACCGAGTGCAAGCATCTGATCCAACTCACCTACAATTTTGTTTTGATGTAAGATATTACCTACAGCAAGCTTTTAAGCAAAATGGTGGAAAAAATTTGGTTCCCAAAATTTCACAACTGACAATTCGAGCACGTAAAAAATCCCACTATCTTCCCCTTTACAGAAATACATTACACACCACATAAGGAATCACTTCACTTTTAGAAATTTTCAGGGTGAAATAACTCAAAACTTCTCACAAATCAGGTAGCTATAAACTCAGCCATATCTTACATTTTAATAGAGACAGAAATTGCTCCGAAATTATTTTGAAATACTAGTCTGGGATTTATTTCCTTTCTGTGCTTTATCCAGCCCAAAACAATGACAAATGGAGTATGAGAGTAGTTTCTGAACATGGATCTTCTCTGCTTCAGTCAAAAAAGATTTTAAGTCTCAGCTGCAATCTTGCCTACTTAAAAGTTGTCAGCTGCTATAGCTACACTGTCAACTCCTCTGTCCCAAAAGTAAATATATAGCTTATATAGTTCTTAACCACTTAATCCCCTAAGCAAAATAAGCTACACCAAAGGAAGGCTTTGTGACCATAACACTGCATTAGAATTGGTATAACTATCATGGCAACAATGGAAAGAGCCTGGGCCATATTTTGACACTTGCAAATTAAGTTACACAGTCATAAATTAACCAAAACCAAACCTCTGCAATGACAGGGTCTTAGCCAAAGTATATTTATAAGAAACATTAAAATTCTCTGACCATCGTGCATTAGGCTTATAAAGTATTGTAGGTCTCATTTTCATACAAGTTTGTTTCTCAGAAGACAAACAGCTTTTTGGTCTATTGGAATACTTTAAAGTTATACAAAATTCACATGTGAATATCCTTCTCCCCTCAGTTTCAGGTCCTATCCACAGGATTGTTAGGTAAATAATTGCTACAACAACTCACCTTCAACTGCACTGGATGCGTTACATTCTTCAAATTCAATAGGGCCTTAAAGAAATGACAATTAAGGTAAACATTAGGTTAAATTTAATCTCAAATGAAAGTCAAACCCTAAGATATTTTTAACTACTATTAATATTTCCTGAAAATACTAAATAATCTAATTAAAAATTTAGGTGGTAACTGAAAACCACAATTACTCTGCCAGTGGTCAAACAGATTGCAAAATCATACATGTACAGCAAATCATTAGATATTTTTACTCTTTCATACTGAAAAATTAAAATACTAGTGCTCACTGTCTAAATATGATTTAATTGCCTATGTTATTACAACACATGAAACATTTCTAATTTGTTTCCTCTTCTCATTCAAAATTGCATCTATAATATAGTATCAGTGTAAGGCTTTTGCTTTATCTTCTTTTAATGAACAAGAGCTATGTAAAGAAAAATCAAAAAGGAGAAAAGCATAGCTATAGCCCTAATTTTGAGATTCACACTTTTTCTAACTCTATATTGTTAGTTCCTCTGTTTCCTCTTCATAGCCACTTACCTGGACAGTTAAAAGTGATATGCAGAATCTTAAACATAGCAATAAAGATAAAAAGCTTTTTAAAAATCATTAAGAGTAAACAGGACAAAAAAGCAGAGAGCACTGGTTAAGTGCCATATCTAAATAAGTTCATTATTATGGCTTCCCATTGTAGTTGTGTGATGGATGCACTCAACTCCTTAACCAAACTAGCGATAGTTTGGTACAGGCTTCAAAGGAGGTAAAGGCCTGAGCCACAGCCGGGTCAAGAACTCCTCTAGTTCCAATCTGCTCTCTGAAAACCCACAACGGAGCAGAGTGACACAGTGAGCATCGATGCATATGAGTTTGGAACACTGATCATGCAATTAACACATGAATAGCAGGTGGCTTTTCCAAGACTCATTTGTCGAGGAACAAAGTAAGTTGTGGGTACAAGGAGTCTCCTGCGACTACAAGCCAACGACTTCATCCCATAAATATGACAGCCTAAGTGAGCCTTCTTTGAGCGCTCCCTGCTAGGCAGCGTGGCTGCATGGTGGTGATCTCCCCTTGAGCTGGGACGCCTCTCAAGGTTGCCCCTCGAGGCAGAGAGACCTCTTACCAACAATAGATCTTTGGTAAGCAACCAATATCATGCCAAACCTTGTATTATAGCACACTAAGATTTTGTCTTGGTAACTTTGATTCTTGTCTTGGTATCTTTGAATCATTGTTATATCCTTTGTGCAGTACAGTTATAGAGTGAACCTTGCCATTGAACTTTGTTAAGTTGCGCTTTTACAATAAAACCACTTTTTCTGATACCTTTGACAGTGGTTCTTTAAGTGGTCTAAATCACCCATTCACAACAAATTGGTCTAGTTGGCAGGATCCTAAATCAGAATTTGCGACAAGTTGATGCAACATAACAGTCGCAAAGGGCAGTCCTAACCCTCATTCTTTCAAATCTGGCTAGGTCTAGAATTTATTTAACCCTGCTGTGAGCCATTTTCGGGAGCAAACTTGCAGAAAAACAGTGATTTTCCATAAGACCTCGTTCAGGGAGTTAAAATGGCAGAATCACACCAGCACTTGTGCAAGTGCAAAGAAAGCAGAGAGCACATGCAAACAGGCACCGTTACTTCCAGCCCCTACTAAGAATTAGCCCCTTGGCCTGTGTTTGAAACGGTAACTTACAACTGAACCAACAAAAGTAAAAACAAAGTTTAGCATGTTAGCACTGTGACACAGAGGTTATTACTTATCTTTCTGTAATCATCTTGAGGGAATATACAAAAGTTTATATATACACACGTTAAAGATAAGACAGAGGAAAAAAACCCACAAAACTATTCCCAATTCTATACTCTAAGGTAGCCAAACTTCAACCCCCCGCCACTGCACCTTATGCAACTACTTCCAAGTGAGAGATTGAAACCTTGAAAATTTCAATTACAAGCAACTGGACGTAAATAGATTGTGGAAACCTCAAATACAGAAACTACTTTCACTCCTACCCCAAAACACACATGCTAGTAAATACTCGGATTTATTTATCTTATTATGAAATGACAATTATTCTAGAGCATCCACCATAAAACTGAGAGCTGTGCAATTTTGAGGGTGTTTTCACATAAAAGGTGTACTTGCAAGCATTTTCCAGTGTTTTTACTTGTACTCTTTTTGAAATGAATGTCATACTCTTAGTCTTAAAATAAGTAGCTGATATAAACAGATCTTAGATACAAGAAACATGGAGACTACAAGCTTAAGCTTGTTTTTAAATAGTACAACATAGCAATTGTGCTGCAATTAAAGATGCTACAATTAAAGTAAAAAATAATTTAGCTGTGAATTAGCATTGTGAATTACACAACTGGGATTAACTGCATGAATCAAACACAAAGTACCTCAAATGGTTCTATTTGTAATGTAATCCCCAACACAAATATTTAACTCTTGCAGTGTAAATCTGTATTTGACCCAGTATAAACACTACATTTTGATAGCATTTCTCAAACTGCAAATGAGAAAAATTATGCTTATGTCAAACAAATAGAAAGGCAATTGAGAATCTGACTATGTATCTTGATACTCACTGATGTTAAACAAATGTATTTTAGACATTAGATAAAATCTACCAGATATTTTCTTTGAAAATTTGCAGAGACCTAATGATTTAAAAAAAATAATAAAAAAGGTATGCTCAAAGTAATGACTTGTATTTATTGCAATTAAGATCGAGTCTGCAAAATTTTCCCTGCTGGTAAAAGAACTCTGGGTGCTTGTAAAACCAGCAGCAGGATGAGAATCTAGGAATAGAACCCATCAATACCCCATTTATCATATTGTAATTGGCCTCCAAATGAAGCTCTTGAGAGCAGAATATCAAAAGGCCAATCTCAAATGGCATTCTTAAATGCCCTTTAAGTTTCAATTATTAAATAACCTCAAATGCAAGTCTAATTATTCTATACAACAAGACAAAATACAAATTCCTAACAGTGCTCCCATTCTACTACATATTGTAAATACATAGACATTTTAGGCTGCTCTTCCAATCCCTTCTCCTTTGCTCTCCATTAAATTCACAGGAAAACAGAGTCAGCATGTTCCGCAAGTCAGCAAATCTGGGTGTCTTACAAAATAAAAAGCAACAACAACAAAAAAACCCCAGAAAAACTGATTTGGGAACTATAGATGTCTACATCCTCACACTGATTTAATCAAAGGGTTTTTTTAGGTATTTAAACTCTATTGTTCAAAATATATCGAGCAAAAAATTAAAAATACCATAAAACATAGAAGCTGAAGAACAAATAAATTACTTTTCCAGCACTTCAGACAGTACATTTTTCATCAGTTTGCTAAGGATTAAACTACTTCTGTTTCTTGCTTCTACACATAATTCCTGTTTTGCGAGAAAAAAAAAAGCCAAACCAACCACAAACACTCATCCCCAAAACAAAAACAGAAGGGAAAAACTGTAAACAACAGAGACTTAAACATATTTTTATAGAAAAACAATACTCAATCTTTTTCAGAATACCATCTTTTTCTTTACCCTTCCCAGCTACTAAGACTGATTCCCCAGACTTTTAAGACTTTTACACTAATGATTAAAATATATAAATATTCAAGGCTCAAGTAAAACTCATCCTTATTTCCGATCAGTATCTTTAACCTTCACTTCTAACACAAAGCAGAAAGCAAAGATTTTTAACACCAAGTTTCTGTATTTTCTCCATTACACCTGCCTAACACTTGTCATTGAGGGTGTTTTTTTTACAACTTGATAAGAGACAAACACTGACGCCTAGAACTAAAAGACACACAGATATGATGATCAGATCAATATTTTCAATTTTTCGGAAGCCAGCTTACCCCCCAAAAATTCAGGCTACCCAGAGACGTGGTAAAGTCACCATCCCTGGAGGTATTTAAAAGACGTGTAGATGTGGCACTTCAGGGCATGGTTTAGGAGACATGGTAGTGTTGGGTTGATGTCTGGATTTGATGATCCTAGAGGTCTTTTCCAACCTTAATGGTTCTATGATTCTGAACTGGAATACACATGATCTCCACTATTAACATATACTTTGGGTGAAAGAAAAGTAGACATTTTCTGCCATGCCATAAATGAATTTTCCAAGGCACATGGAGCAGAGGCCTATCAGAAACAGAAAACTGATTCATCAGAAGAGACCAACAATAGTTTTGATCAACACTGCAGGACCACGAGTGACAGAGGGATCTTCCAACCCTTGAGCCCCACGTTGGGCGCCAAAAAGACTGTCGTGGTTTAGCCGGCAGCTCAGCCCCACACAGTTGCTCGCTCACTCCCCCACCAGCGCGATGGGGGAGAGAATCAGAAGAGTAACGCTCGTGGGTTGAGATGAGAACAGTTTAATAATTAAAATTTTTTTAAAAAAAAAAAGCAATGGAAAGGAAAACAACGAGAGGCGTGAAACCCAGGGGCGGGAGGGGGGAGGGGAATGAACTGCCAAAACAAACCACACGCGACGCAGCTGCTCACTGCCAGCTGACCTGACACCGCGCCTCCTCGAGCTGCAACTCCCCCCTTAATATACTGGTCATGGTGTCATATGGTATGGAATGAACATCCTATTGGCCATTCGGCGTCAGCTGCCCTGGCCGTGGCCCTGCCCCTCTCAGCCTCCTGCTGACGAGGCAGAGCGTGGGAAGCTAGAAAGGTCCCCGACCACCACAGTGAAGAGAATTAACCCCTTCTCAGGCAAAACCAGCACACAACCAATGGTATCAAACCTGCTATTAGACTTGCTTTAGAAAACAGTTCAGAGAACAAATATAAATTCTGACTTGTAGCCTGACTGGTTATTGCAGGTCCTGACACCTCTCTTTCTGTTTGTCAATGTTTTACATTTAAGTAATTTTAACTGGGGGGAGGGGGGGAAGATCAAAAGATTTGCAAAGATTTGAATGTATGTGGCTGTTTTTTTTATGCTTAATGGAAGTAAGAAAAAAATTAATAGAACTTCTTCAAATATTGTATTAATACTAAGAATTTTAAAAATATTTAAAGTAAATCCAGTAAGAATTAGGTGATAAAGCTTCCTACAGAAGTTATTTAGGTAGTTTAAAAAAGCCATTGTAAGGAAGTTGATAAATTATGTTAAAAAACTCAAAATATTACTGCTATAAAGAAATATTATTTGAACTAGAAAAACAGCACGTGTTAAAGTCGAGAAGCCCCTGTATATTAAGACTTCAGGTGACAGAAATTAGCCACCAGAGGGAGCCCATATAATCTGGTATAAAAGACATCACCATAGAAAGAGAAATTGCAGATATGCAGATAAGAGCTTAAGTAATTGCCTATATCTAGAAACCTTTATTGTAATTTGTTTATAATCTATGCAAAAAGCCAGCCTTCCTCAGTACTTCCTTTCGGATTCATTCTTATTTTTACAGTGATAAATAAAAGTAAGTAAACTGCTATGAAGTACTATAACTGTAGCTAGAATATACTGAAATAATCTAAAATACTTTGGTATGCATTATCCTTTTAGTTTATTTTGTTCTCAAAATTCAGTATTTCAGAATGCAGCCCACCAACTAATTCAGTATATTAGCCCACAAATATGGGAGGGAGAAGACCTACATAGTTCTGGCGATTTTTAAAGTATTTCCTTCAAATAGATTTAGGAATGGAATCTTAAACCACAGTGACAGCCATAAGACATTCTTTCTACATTTGTCTTATAAAAATGATACTGACTTGGTGTACACATTGAATATTTAGATTTATCAAAGAAGCCATTTCCTTCTCCACCCTAATTAGTAAATACACACCACAGAAAGACTTCTAACATTTGCTCCACAAGTTAAAATACATTTCTATTAAGAACAGTTCTCAATTGCAGAAAACTATTTTTCCCTCCCACGCTGGATGTTTCCATTTCACTCTTAGAAGACTGATACCTCACTTTGCCTTTCAAATCTTTTTAATTGTCAAAGCTATATGATTTTAAGTTAATAAAAATGGATATAATAGAAGCAGTAACCATAATTAACATCACTAGCAGTCTGTTTCTAGTCTCCTTTGACACTTCACAACTTCTTGTGAATTTGTATTCTTTTGCTGCTGGATTTGTCTATGCTTTCCTCTGCATCATGACTGCTTTACAAAGTTGATATCAATACAAAAATTTCACTCTGTAAAAGAGAATTCAAGGTGCTTACATTTCCACACTAAAAACATAACCTTTCCTTAAAATATTTTGCTGTTAAAATAGTTGTAGGATTGAAGAAATGAAATTTACTATGGCAAAAGCTTTTATTTGACTCCAGAGAATACAAATGGGATTTGAAGAACTCTGTAAAGCAGCAAATAAGTACACAGTATGTATAGCTTCTCCCACTAAATTAAAAAGTGTTATTTCTCTTATGATTACTATGTTGTCTAGCAAAAAAACACACTAATAATGTGGATGGCCTGAAGTGCACGGTACTCCAGGATATATTACCAAGGGTCTTTGTAACCCAGGGAGTCAGGAACCTAAATGCAATATGGAGATGCCTAGCCGTGACATCTCGGCAATAGCTAATCAAAGAAGTCTGAACACTGAATTTTCACGTCTTCACCCTGACTTCAGATCAACTGAACTTGAACCCCTGAAGTTCATACTTTTTCTTTCTTACTCTTTATTGAAAAACTGTGAAATATAGAGGAAACATTTGAAAATTGTTCCATAGACAATCTTACCTCAGCCCACTCAGGTATCAGCATTAGCAGATCATAAAGAGAATACGAAAGAATGTTATGTTAAAAAAGACCTCACAGAGGCATTGTAAGACACCTAGTAACCACATTTAACAATTTAATATAAATTCTCAAGATCTACTTTACGATGTATGTCTTTGCTCTGAAAGAAACTTTGTGCTTCTGTACTAGAAGGCAGAGATGCTAGCCAGGACTCCCAATGCTCAAAGAAAAAATGGTACTACTGAATTCTTGTACTCACACACCTATTGACCATGTATTCACGCCCAAATATTAAAGTGAACTCTATATTTTTCCTATAATGTTAGATATACACTGTGAGATTTTTTATGCCAGTCCAGGAAAGTCTTATATGCCACACCCAACAAGCAGTACTTTCAGAAAGTACTATTCAATTTGCTGCTTATTAAAGGAAACAATCTACATATAATCTATTAAAATGCATAATTTTGTAAGCTAACCAAATTAACTGATGCAACTGTTCCAACAGTTCTATAAGCAGCTTTATAGACATTTGTTCTGAATATATCCACAAATTTATATTAAATAATGTTTGGAAATATAATTTATGCAGAAGCACATAGCAGAGGTAAGTCTGTGCAAGGAACTTCAGTTTCTTGACAAATTTCACTGATGTACCAAGGAGCAGTATAGTTTAAGCGCTTCCTCAAAGATCTACATAGAGGGACTCGGAGCTATAAAACACTATGCTTTATGAACCCAAATACTACATGTACATAATAAATTGTGTTGTTAAATTTCTATGAATAATTTAATATCAAAGCTAATGAATTCTAAGAATTTGAAATTGTAAGTACATTACAACTATAACACATTAATAAATAGGGTTTGACCTTTTATTAGGAGTGGAAATCTACATCTTTTAAATTAACATTTCCTACTCTGCTATTTTTAATCTCTTACCAGGTCTTTCCTTGCCAGTTCCTTTTGACTCAGCAAATTTCTGTATTAAACTCTCAACTGTAGTATTTGTCATGTTATTAATAAACTCTTCATGCACCTTAAAAAAAAAAAAAAAACAAAAAAAAAGCCAAACAAAAATCACAAAACAACACACACCACACAAAAGGAATTTTAAAACCAGTAATTGAAAGAATGTAATTAACTTTAAGAAGTGTTTTTCTCTAGAGTTAAGGTTCAAAATACTTGCCTCTAAAATATATTACAGGGCTTCCAAAAATCAACAGGCATTTTACCAAGGAAATCCCTTCTTTGCTTTAGTATTAGCAAATGTGTTTACAATACAGATACAAATGAGGAACAAAAGAATACAGCTTGATGACGGGTCTAGGATTTACTTCTATTTCTTCCATCTAAACCATTTTTGTAATCCATAATTTTCTGAATTTGTCAGCAACTTGTCCCACTATAACATCAGGATGACAAGCGGTTTCTTAAGCCAGCACCAGTTAAGGGTGTGAACTGTTACCACTGTATTATCTCATTTCCCACCTGCTTGAGTAAAAGCATTACTGTTGTAATGTTTTTTGGTCTGACGAAGGAAAAACCACACATTGTTAATAAGTTTTTCCAACAAGGCAGTATGCATATGCTTTAGAAATAAATAGCATGACCCTTGTGACCACCATTCATTAGCAGAAAACCTCAAAACTGAGGAAAACAGTGACTCAAGTGTATACAAATAAAACTACATTTCAGAACATCAAAAAATTAAGGGCTACTTATAAGGATTATTAAACCAACTTGGATCTAAAGAAAAGATACTTTTCAGACTGATATAATTTTAAGTTTTAGTTAAGAAAAGGACAAGTATCCTGAAATGTATGAAATGGGTGCTAATTAATACCTAGAGAACAGAACTTTGAAATACACTAACAACTCTCCAAATTGTCAAAATTTAACGATTCTTCAGCCTTATTCTGTAAAATTTGTGATACCGAACTTATAAATACAAAAGGAAGCAGTAAAAAATTCAGCTTATGTTCAATTTAGATATTAAAAAGAATTCCAATACAACGAACAAAATTAGAGGATGATCCATTTAATAAACATTTCAGAGGCTTGAATAAAAAAAGAGAATATGCATATAGAAACATCACAAAAGACCAAAACAGCAATTTAGTAGATGTTCAAATCTCCTTCAAACATCTCATAAACAAGTTCAGTATTTGCATTATGTTTGATCTGTGGTAAAAAACCACACCTGATTGAAATTCTTTTGAATTCTGTGGATCATTTCTGTTTATCTCCTACTCATACTGGTTTGAAGTTACCATCATTTGAAAGATGTGATCTTTTAATTACCACAAACACAGTAAGAAATGTTTCATTTAATAGTTAAGAAAAATACATAGCATGATCCAAACAAATGATAATATAAAAATTACCTCTCCTATTTGTAAATGAATTTCTTTTATTGTATTTGACAATGATTCTATAATCTCTTTCATATGAAGAAGGTGTGTTTCTTCAATATCTTGAAATTTCTGTAAACCAACACAAGCAATTATTCATAATGAAAATAATTATTGAAATATTAAACCTTAAATCTTAACAATTAAATATAATAAACAACAGAAAAACAAATTTTTTTCGGATCTTGGTCATGTTAATTACAGTGCTTAAAAAAGGAAGGTGCAGAATTTACAGAGTTATGAAATAATGTACTTTATAATATCCTTTTAGAACCATTCTCCAACTTTTTCACTTACTCTTTAAACCTTCATCTATCTTGATTTTTTAAAAAGTCTGACCTATTTCTACCAGCAGAAAATAGGGTTGTAGGGTGTTTAAAAAAATATCTTTTTTTCCATAGCTGAAGAGTTTCGCTTTTTCATCTAACCCTAAAAGTCCTATTTCTGGATCTGTTTTGCACCTCCTCCTTGTGACCCTCTCTTCCTGCTCACAATATACACATGCTTTCTCTTTCTCTAATTGAATCTATATTCTTTGTTTCAGTAAATTCAATTCATTTGTTCGGTCTTTAAACTCACTGTATAAAAGCTTTGCAGTTTGTCTGGAATTTGTCCTCCTGTTCCCTCTTACCCAGGCTTCCACCTGACACCCATTTTAAAACCATTTCCAATGTCTCTAATGACCCGTTCCTAGCCAAAGATCAGAACTAAAAATGTCCTCATCCTCCCAACAGTCAGCCATAGTCATCTTGAAATCTGTGTTTACTCCTGTTCTGTCCTAGTTCTCTTCCTACTTCTGTAACTGTCTAAACTTTGGAGCACCACTTAACCCTCTCTCTAATTTTTGCAGGGTTCTCTGAAGATCATCTCTCCTGATCATACCTCCTGTTACTTTGATTCACAAACAAGTACAACTCCATACAGACAAGTCAAATAGCTCTTAACTTCTAAACTCTCAATCTATCTTTTCCCATACTTATACGCCTCTCTAGCCACCAATCAATCAAATTAAAATTAATTTTTTCCTCAAGCAGCCTTCCTCTTAATTACAGAGGATACAGTCATCCTCTGTAGCCTATTCTATGACATTACTTCTTTTACTGACTGCCTGATTACATAAACTATATTATTTTGCTTTCAAAGCTATCTATGGTCTATCTCTATAATATCTGCTCTCAAACACTATCAGGGTTTCAACACCTGTACACAATGTGATTTTCCAGCCTGTTTCCACTAACTAATTTTTACCTAAACTCAAAGTCAACTTCTGAGATTATGCCAATGCCATTTCCTTTGTGTTTGGTTTGAGCTCCCCATAAAACTCTGCAAAACATTATCCTTTAGACTCTTCTCTATAATGCACACCAAAATAGATGGGTATTTAGCGATTTTTCTTTTTGTCTCTTATGTCAGTGTACAGCAAGCCCCTCCTCTCGACTGTTTCACAGAATCACCAAATGGTAGGGGTTGGAAGGGACCTATGGAGACCATCTCGTCCAACCCCCCTGCTTAAGCAGGTACACCTATAGCAGGGGTCACAGGATTGCATCCAGGTGGGTTTTGAATGTCTCCAGGGAAGGAGACTCCACAGCCTCTCTGGGCAGCCTGTGCCACTGCTCTGGCACCCTCACAGGAAAGTTGTTTTTCCTCATATTCAGGCAGAACTTCCTGTGTTCCAACTTGTGCCCATCGCCCCTTGTCCTGTCATTGGGCACCACTGAAAAGAGTCCAGTCCCATCGTCCTGACACCCACCCTTTAGATATTTATAAGTATTGATAAGATCCCCCCTCAGTCTTCTCTTCTCCAGGCTGAACAAACCCAAGTCTCTCAGCCTTTCCTCAAGAGAGATGCTCCAGTCCCTCGATCATCTCAGTAGCTCTCCACTGGATTTGCTCAAGCAGTTCCCTGTCTTTCTTGAACTGGGGGGCCCAAAACTGAACACTACTCCAGATGTGGCCTCACTAGGGTGGAGTAGAGGGAGAGGATAACCTCCCTCCACCTGCTGGCCACACTTCCTTTTAATGCAGCCCAGTATACCCTTGGTCTTGGCCCCAAGGGCATGGTGCTGGCTCATGGTCAGCTTGCTGTCCACCAGCACTCCCAGGTCCTTCTCAGCAGAGCTGCTTTCCAGCAGGTCAACCCCCAGCCTGTACTGGTGTATGGGGTTGTTCCTCCCCAGGTGCAGGACCCTACACTTGCTCTTGTTGAATTTCATCAGGTTCCCTTTGGCCCAGCTCTCCAGCCTGTCCAGGTCTCATTGGATGGCAGCACAACCTTCTGGTGTATCAACCACTCCTCCCAGATTGGTATCAACAGCAAACTTGCTGAGGTTATACTCTATCCCTTCATCCAAGTCATTGATGAATAACCTTATTTCCTTGTTTTATACTTAAGATTTAAAGTCTTTGCAGTAGAAGCCATCTTGGCCTTGTACAGTACATAACACAAAGGGACTGATCAAAGACTAAAGCTATCTAGGTACTATAATAGAACCACATAATTCATATCACAGATATAATCATTAACCAAATTGCTTACTTTCACTTTTGAAAGATCAGTCCATTTTGAAAAGATGTACTGAAATGAATCTGTAATGTTAATGACCCAACAAATGCAAGTCAATTCTCAGCATTTTAAGCTACAATAAAAATGAAAAATCAACAGGATCTTTATCTATGCAACTCAGCATACACAGTTTAAGTAAGCATTACTCCTTTTTATAAACATGTACATTTTCCTGTAAGTTTTAAAATGTGAAGAATTATTACTAATTCTTGGACTTTATATGCAGACTGTTCAACAGCAAAGTTATCCAGCCAACTGCACTCAGTTCTAGTTAAGACAGAAGGACTTTCAAAGAATAACTTAGCACTTTCAGCTATTTGATCCGTTCCAATAACTGACTGTGCTATGTGATTATTAAAAAAAAAGCTTCTAAAAAGGTGGAATAACCAGCAAATGAGACATGTTTTCTTAACAAATAAATAGCGATTGTATAATACAACTATAGTTTTACTCAGAAAAATCTTTCAACATGAAGAATTTCTGCTAAATCCAATATCTAAACAACAAAGTGAATTATATTTTCCTACATCTTTAATCACAAAAAAACCTTCCATGTTTATTGCAGAAAAAACACATAACATACAATTTAAGATTAGGAAGATCACGTTTCTAAATTCAGCCTCTCAAAATCACTTATCACAAGCCATGTCACTGATAACTGCAAGTAAGAGAGTAAATGACAAAAAAGGAAAAATATGTAAAATTTACACAACAGGATTGGTGGAGTTTCACTAAGGAAAGACGAGAGTTACATGAGGACATTACTACATGATTACCTAGAATACAGCCACAGCAATTCAAGGTGTTCGTGTCCTCAGAAAGATTTTATATGAACAGCCTAAGACAAATTTAAGTTAAGCCAACTGTTTTTGCTCTGAAACAGCTGAGAATATTCACACTGCTCATTCATTTTGTTTTCAGAATTTGTATATTTCAAGTGAAATGTACTCCAAATTAAAATAATCTAGGGTGCCATTTATTCAGAAGTGGGCTTCCCATATTCATGCGTGTTGTTATTTTTCCTACTGCATCATCTTTAAAGTAGCTCTCCTGCAACCAAACTGTAGGTGCAGCTACACCATTATACTTAAAAGAAATTCCACAGATAGGACTTATACTGGCAGAATTCCAATTTTCATTTCCAATATGGATAGTTGTGGAAGGTATTAGAGTTTCCAGGTGTCCATTATCACATTAAGTGAAAATTTAAATTTTGAGTAAAAGGGTCGTTGCAGTTAAGGAACTAAGGTTATTTACACAAGTGTGGTTTGTAGTGAGAGGTAAATTTGTATCATTTTTGTATTGCAAAACAAAACAAATGGCCTACAAGCATGGTCACATTTTCCCAGCTGTAACATCTGGTATAGTGAAAAGATTATTTTTTTTCTCTCTCGACATCTCAGCCTGGTTTAAATACCTAATGCCTACCTAATAACATAAATAAAGCTGAACAAAAAGCATCTTCATATTTTGTCTCAAGATACAAAATAAACTGTTACTTTTTTCACTCTTTTGTTGCAGTGAATTGTTCAAATCAAGTTTTTAAGACATTATGAAAGCCCAGCTAATTTGCTTGCTGAAAGCCCCTACATTCTTCATTCTACATGCTTCACTAAATCACCAACAATAAAATCCATTTCAAATATTTTTCATGTTTATCTTCTGTCAGTTCTAAACAAGAAGTCCTTTTCATTACTCTCAGCTTTCTTGCTCATTGGAGACAAGTTTGCAGTGCAATTTTAGCAAGGCCAGTTTATTAAAGTCATATTTGTTAAATTTTTTTCTTATTGTTTCAGAGAGCAATAAGTCAACTGCTATAAACACAGTCTCTTTCTTGTAAGGTAAGGAATAACAGCAGACAGCTTTTGTGAGACTACATAATGATTTAAAGCAACCTGACTGAACTTGCTCTGAAGTGGATCAGAAGCATTCACAGGATCTATTTCAGTAGGGGTTCAGTAACTTCCAGAGCAAGGTAAATAACAAACAGGGCAGGAACTTCTTCAGTTATTCTAGATAGATCCAGAAGAGCCACGCTTGTATATGGGTTGAAACAAATCAAAGGAACAGTTCAGCATTTTTCTGGTATTACTTGATTTCTTTGTATCAAAAGGTGGGGTCTACAGCAAAAGTCAGGCTGCACTACAATTTATACATACTACACAATGATGGAGTTATTGGAACACTTACTGAGCAACTACAATAGTTACATTAACAGGAACACTGCAAAAAAGTTACCATTTTGGGTAACAGCAGTATGCGTTCACATGTCAGTTTGCTTCCACCTTATTTGTGGAAACTCTCCAGAAGGAATGTTACACTTCAGTGGTAACAATCCTTTTGTTACTATTATATTATACTTGTTCCTAAAAATTGTTTTAAGATACAGTTAAGTTTAAAAATGATGCCTAGTCCCAAAATTCTCAAGTGATTGGAATCACACATGCCAATGCCAATCCCAATCAAATTGCCTAGGGGTAACTGATACACAAATATTTTAAGTTACAGTGAGAGGGACAAAATGCTAAGGCAACAGATATAAATGTATAAGGTGGACACACATTCAAGTAAGTCCAGGCCAGGTGTCACACACTTGTGCTGGTTTTGGCTGAGAAGGGGTTAATTCTCCTCACTGTGGGGGTCGGCTACCTTTCCAGCTTTCCCCACTCTGCTGCATGGCGGGGGGGCTGGGAGGGGCAGGGCTGTGGTGGGGGCAGCTGACCCCGACTGGCCAATGGCATGTTCATTCCATACCACGTGACACCATGACCAGTATATTGGGGGGGGCAGGTTGCGGCTCGGAAGTGGTGTGGCATCGGGTCGGCGGGCGGCTGCGGTTCGTTTCGGCGGTTCGTTCCCCCTCTCCCCTCCTTTTCCCCCTCCCCCGGGGCTTTGCACCTCTCGTTGTTGTCCTTTACATTGCATTTCTGTTGTTGTTTCTTCTAATTTTCATTATTAAACTGTTCTTATCCCAACCCACGAGCGTTACCCTTCTGATTCTCTCCCCCATCTACCGGTGGGGGAGTGAGCGAGCGACTGTGTGGGGCTGAGCTGCCGGCTAAACCATGACAACACTCTACTTCAGCTTAAAGACACAAGTCTCTACCCTTAGTACCACATTGCCTCTTCCTTTGCACCAACACAAATGCTTGCGTGATCTCTTAATAAACCAAATCCCAGGTCTCTTCCAGATTAAAGCCAACCTTAATACATTAGTTTCAGTTGGATTAGTTCTACTAGGTAGTTTCTCACAGAAATACTTGACAAAGAAAGAAGCATGGAAAGGGGACAACTACTCGTTTTGACAACAATACTATTTTAAAACATATATTGAAAACACAGCTTCACACAGCAGAGAGAAGTACAACAGGCCTTATAACCCAGACCATGGTACCCATAAATTTTCTTGGTGAATTTTTTTTTTCAATAAAGCCTTTTTATACCACTGAACAACTGCAATCATCACTGTCTTACACTACACAACAAAAAAAAAGCATTTAAGAGTCACATATATTTTTAAAATGAGAGGAAAATAATGAACTTAACCAAATTTAACTCAAATTTAAAAGAAAAAGTATAGGGAGTACAGCACCTCCAACCAGAACCTAGTTAGGATACTGCACAAAAAGATGCCTACTGTGAACTCTTCAATGAAAGGATGTCAAGACTCTTAATATAACAGTCACATCAAAGGCAGAATTTTGCAGTAGCATGCCTGAGCACTTCTTTGTCACAAATGCCTGGACTGGAGGGGTGGGTAGGAGGGAAGAGTTCTGGTATGTGATATATTTGGTACCCTTTCTGTAATGGCTGTGTTGACTATCTATTCAGAGATGAACTAGATCAAGTTCTAATGAAGTTTTCAAAGTAGGAAAGCAGTTTATAGTTTAGGACAGGGCAGCTTTTACATGTCAGCCTAAGTAATCCCCATACAGTAAAATCTTAATTTCCAAGGAGTTAAGGAAAACCCTAAGACTTTTCCACTTCTACGTTAATCATACATGTATGACTGAATCTCCCTAATAATTCCATCTATGACTAAAAATTAATCTTTGAAACTAAGGAAGAGAGCAAAGAATCTTCAACTGAAAATTCCTATCCTGTAAAAGCTTTACAAAACCAAGAAACCTACAAATAAATATGCCAACCAGTCCTCAACTAAATATTACTACTAAATGCAGAAACAGTGAGGTCTGCTTTTTGAAATCCAGGGCAGTGAAAAAAAGTCTGCTATCAACAGATTTGAAAAAGAAACTTTAAAACATAACAAGCAGCAGCATGTGCAATCATACAGAGAACATGATATCCTCTGAAATACAAATTAAAACATCTTTTAAAAAACAGAAATTTGAACAGATGCAGGGGCTTTTGACCACCTCAGATAAACCCTGGAAAGACACTTTAACAAGCTGTTACTGAAGTGTTTTGCCAGAGTGATAATGAAAAAACCATGACAGATCCCAGTTTTAAAACTCCTATGAATGAGTTCTGACTCTCCAGCAATTCACAGGATTTCCCACATGATAACAGTGTACCTACAATACTTCCAAAAGTTCATTTTGTTTTCTTCCTAAAAATTTCTTCAAAAAGTCTTTCTAGAGTGCTAATGTTCAACTGTGTCAAAGACACTGCCATCACAACATACATGGTCAAACATATTACTTCTGACATTACTGTTCATATCAATTTCTAATGGAGATCATTCTACCTTGAACCAGTTTTTCAAAAGCTTTGATTTCAGATATTTTCAGAGAGATAAAATAGAACATATTAATCTATTTTAAAGGTAACTCATTTAATATAACACTTACCTGTGCAGTTTCTGTCATTTTCTGTTCAAAACCAGATTTAACCACAGCATATTTCTCCACATATAGTTTATAGGTATCTGTAGCTTTTTTCGTTTTAACTGCTGCCTATAGGATAGTAACAAAAAAAAAAAAGTGACAAATGTCACATTCAATCTGATCTATGGCTTTTAAAGTCGCTATTAAAAGAAAGTCTAGGATGACCTATAAAAATATTCAGGGTCATATCAAAACAGTGAAGTGTCATGACAAAATTTCACCACCAAGAACTCAGATTCAAGCCATTAGATATTTCTATTTAAAGCTGTACATAAACCACATAAAAAGGTAACAATTAACTCATTTAAATCCCTTCCCTTTATCAGCAATAACTAACTTATACTTTTTTTGAAATAAATATTTTAAAATTTGTATTGCTGAAATTAATTAGCTCATGTCAAACGTTTAGACCTGTAACAGAAAAGCATGAAGAAAGCAGGGCTAGAATACAGAGCAAACAGTTATTAGTGCAATTCTGAAAGAGTTAATGATAAAAAAAGGTGGTGCAGTTCTCTGTTAGAAGTGAAGGAAGAAATATAAGGGAAAAGACATTAAAAAGTACAGATGTTATATTAATGGAAATTTTCAGATTAAGAGATAATTGAAAGTTAAGTTAATGCAGAACATACAGATGGCCAGATTTATGCAACTCAGAATTGTATATAATGGTCCTTTTTTGCTTTATAATTTATTGATTTGTTTCATTATTTGTTGTTAATAAACCAAAATGTTCTTTTTGTGGGCTTAATAGACTTAAAAGATGACAACAAATACAGGAGAATCCCAATATTACACAGACAACAAAACTGAATTGATTGGTTTTAGCAGAGAAAAAGTTATTTTCAAAGTTTATAGCATGACAAACATGAGATGAAGTTTTTCAGAACTTTGGTATTCTTGCTATTTCCAAGTTAAAAGCCAATTAAAAATTATTTGCCTTGAACATCAGCTTTTTTCTAGCTTCTGAGTTCAACATGCCTACTTTATCTCATTGAAATTTCCCATCAGTTGTAATTCAAAAGTATTTCTAAATTGTTAATGACATTAGTAAAGACAGTTGTATATTTACTATCTGTTCTACTTCCGAATAGCTTTCCTCCTCTCTTTCAAATGAATTTCATCTGTCCCTGTGGCAGGTACATTCTGCCGCCGCTGCCACCGCCCCCCCTAAAGATCAGGGCTTTTGGTATGGTGATCGCTGGCTTTTTGCACCTCATTTTCACACCCTTTGTGCTTTGCCGTGCCCCCAGGCACATACAACGCCTCGGGAGGGGAGGGGCCAAACACCTCGACCAACAGAGGCCTGCAGCCAATGAGGTGTCTTGGTTCAGAGAAGCTTCTGGATCATGACCAGTTATGACCATAGCTCAGATATGACCCAGGGTATAAATGGGGTGCTGCCAGAGATTCCCCTGGAGTGGTCTTCTTGGAGCACTAGGCCTGTGTTTGAAGCCCTTTCCCTTGGGTTAGGATGCCACCTAAGGAAACTTCCTAGGATTGAGTGCCCTCACCTTCTTTTTGGGTGAGTGATTTCTTCTGGATATATCTTTGAGTGAGCCCTTGCCAGCTGCCCATCCCTCTCCCCTGGTAAGCGATTACACCTTCTAGGTACCCAGGAAAGGGGGAGAGTTCATTTTTGTGAGTGTGTGTGTATGCACTTTGGACCATCGTTCTTGTGTATAAACATGTAGTAATAATACCCTGATTGATAACTTAAACCTGTTATGTGTTAGATGTTATCAGAGGGTTGACTGAGTTCAGTTTAGCCCTGTTTCTCTTTTTTTTGTTGTTGTGGTTTTGGCTGTTTTGTGAAATAAAATTGTTTGAGCTTGTCCTCCGTGTACCTCTGTGATGGGGACAACACAAAACTTCCTACTCATTAATTCAATAACAGAGGTATTGAGTGTTTGCATATTTAATTAAGAAAATGCACCCCAAAAAATAATAGAAGCTAAAACAATCATGCAATTTCTGTAAAAGGCACTGAACAAAATCATCATATGACACAAGTAACTACAAAACTGTAGTGCAGTTAGAACAGTAGAACAGATAAGGAAGTGTAAAGAAAATATAACTAGGCATTCATGCACATTAGGAAATAGCCACAACTACTTTTAGCTCTTTTTAAGCATTTCACTTACTAATACAAGGTGAACGTGTTACAGACTGACAACACAATGAATTTAAGATGTCACAGAACTACCTTATCAACTTCTCTCTGTGTTGCTCCTTCCTTTTTCAAACGTTCTTGTTCGACCCACTTTGCATTGTAGCTTTCCTTTGATTTCTGTAAGGCCTGAGTGATTCTTTGAATATTTTGCACTGCTTCCAACGTTCCTGAAACATCATCTTTAGTCTGCCAAATATCACACAGTTGTCAAAATCAAACTATTTTAATCTTAATGTTAACAGGTTATTGGATATGCATAAGAAAAAAATTAATAACCTTTTTATAAGTTTTGATTTGTTCATCTCCATACTTGTGAATGTCTTTTATTAGCTCTTGTAATCTCCGCATGAGGTCCAAGTGACAGCTTGCTAGCTTTTCTGTTGAGGTTTTGAAAACATCCCAAACTGGTGCAAATGTCCTAGATTGGGGGGGGGGAAAAGCTCTTCTGGATTTTTTCTCTTCAGTCAGCTTTTTTTTTTTTAAATAATGCTAAAGTGTAACTTATATGCTTACAGAATTTCAGCTCTGTTCCTAAAACTGAAGCAAACAAAAAACCCCCAACAACTGCTATAAATTATGTTCTTAGTAAATGTTTCAAACGTACTTGGAATCCTACCCAACTTTTCAGTGGCTTATGTTTTACCTGTATTGATTCTACTGAGTAAAGCACATCAAAATTCACTTATTCTTCTCCATCATCAACTCACAATAATGACAAATGATATTCCTAAAGATGATGCAAGAGCAGCTAAAAAACAATTAACATGTACAAGTATTTTTATGTGCATACTTGAATAGTGAAAAGAAACCAAAAATTACTTGGCTAGTTAAGTTTTCAGTTGTCTTAAATCATTATAGCCACAAGATTAACCATATAGTAAAGGAAGGTGGGGGACAGGTCATTCCTCAGATTCAGAGTTCTATACTGAATGGACTTTTCCAGGTATTCTAAAGATACACTCCTACCTCAGTTTCCAGGTCAATGCTGCTGAAAAATCAATACCATGCATAGCCTTTAAAGCACTGATATTCAAACTAACATGCAGATACAGAACCTTTGAAGAGCAGCAACAACTGGTATCAAATTATCCACTGATGAAAGCTTTCCACGTTTCTAGCTGTGATGACTACAAATAAAAATAATCTTTAGCCTCATCTAAGAAGTCTGAGCTGTTGGCACAATCTTTCTAATGATAACATTCATTAATCATTCATTTTTAAAAAGTATCCCATGTATAAAATTTTAATTAAAATATGGAATAAATCTATTGAAAAGCCTCATTCTTAACATGCCTGAGGACAGAGATAACAGTTTAGAAAGTAGAAATAATAGAAGTAAATAAATTCACTGCCACATTTGCAGACCACATGTTCTCTCTTCAAAATAACTACCATAGTCTTGGGAGCACAAAACAAAGTCACATTCTTTATTATGTCTGAGAAGAACTCAACCTTAAACACAGAGAAACAGACAATTCCTCCATTGTGTTGTTTTGTTGTGGTTTTTTTCCAAACTGTGAATAAAGAACTGTACTGTCTTGTTTTTGTCATAGCTGCATGATATTTTACATAGCTGCATAGTAACTGAAGAACTAACAATCATTTTTAAAGGTGGCAGTTATGCTATCTTCAACATCATCAATAAAATATTAAGACTCAAACTTGATTCTTAACATGTATGCAGTTAATTATTTCTCTCTTACACTTACTTACCCAAGCTGTGTGTAATTGCCTGCTGATTTAGCTAGTTTTGTCATTGACCTTGAATATGCCTCCTCTATGGTAGCCCTGTCAAAGAAAACAATCAAAAGCATAATCTAAACTTTGAAGATCACAGAATGGCAGGGGTTGGAAGGGACCTCTGGAGATCATCTTGTCCAACCCCCCTGCTTGAGCAGGTACCCCTAGAGCAGGGGGCACAGGAACATGTCTAGGCAGGTTTTGAATGTCTCCAGGGAAGGAGACTCCACAACATCTCTGTTGAATATGCATTCTAAATGTGCAAAGCATAGGATTTTTTACTTTAGCTGAAAATAACTCCATTTTAATGGCCCCTCAAAAACTACATGCAAAAACACAGATGTATATTTTTAAAAAATAATCTAAGAACACTGTGACAGAACACTGCAGGGAACAGAAACAAGTAAAACCTAAGGGCTCAAGACTTGCAAAAGACAATTCCTCCCTCCCTCCCTTTCCTGCTGTTCCCCTCTGCCTTAACATTCTTTAGTAAGAGTCAGAACACAGTGAGATAACAATCACCCACCTAAGGCTAAATACCACACATTTACAGAGCAACAATATCAAATATCTTTGTAAGGAAAACATTTTAAAAAACCAAACTGAATGCTTACTGAGCAATCACATGTATTCACATTAAATAAAATGTGGTCTTGTCTAGTCTTTTTTTTAAGTTCTTTGCATAGTGATGTTTGAGTTCGGAAAACACAGTCCAATGACATGCAGTGAAATGTATTCTGTTCTGCTGTTTATAATTTTTTTAAAATAAGTTTCTTTAAAACAAAGTTGTAAACTGCAGTAATTCCATTACATTTTAAACATCACATACAAACAACTACAAAGTTCTTCGCTTAAAAAAAACGGTAAAACTTGTGGGTTCAGATAAGTACAATTTAATAGGACAGAAAAGGAACAGAAAATACAAATAATGATTAAAAAAATATACCAAAAAAGTGATGCACAATGCAATTGCTCACCACCCGCTGACCAATGGCCAGCCAGTTCCACTGTGTTGTAAACATTATTCTCATCCTAAATCCAAAAGACAGCACTATACCAGCAACTAGAAAGAAAACTACCTCTATCCCAGCCAAAACCAGGACAGTATCCACTGTATTGTTCAATTTTACCGGAGGCTGGTGCATCATAGGGGATGTGATACACCCACTCAATGCTGTAGTCTTTGGCACAGCTGTCTATGAGGTTGTTTCAGAAATGAGTCCCGTTGTCTGACTCAATTCTTTCTGGGGTGCCATGTTGCCATAACACTTCTTTTTAAGGCCCAGGATAGTGTTCCGTGCAGTGGCATGGGGGATGGGATGTGTTTCCAGCAAGCTGGTGGTTCCTTCCACCATTGTAAGCACGTGGCGCTTGCCTTGGCAGGTTTGTGGGATCCTGCTGAGTATGCTGAAGGTCACCTCTAAGACAAGGATTCTGGATTTTAGAAGAGCAAACTTCAGTGCACTCAGGGCTCAATTGGGAAGGATTCGATGGCAAGCTTCCATGGAATACAAAGGAGCTAGTGAGTGATGGGAATTCTTCAAGAACTCCCTATTGGAAGCACAAAGCCAATTTATCCCCTACAAAGGAAAGGGAAGTAAGCGGAGCAAGAGGCCCCCATGACTCAACCATGACCTCCTGGGTCTACTCAAATCCAAAAGGGAAGCACACCAGAGATGGAGAAGTGGAGGATTATCCACCGAGAACTACAAGGGCATAGCCAGAGAGTGCAGAGACGCAGTCAGAAAAGCAAAAGCCCAATTTGAATTGAAACTGGCTGTAGACATAAAAAATAACAAGAAAGGGTTTTTCAGACGTGTCAACCATAAGGAGAAAAAGAAGGAAAACATAGGCCCACTGTTAAACAGAAAAGGAGAATCAATCACCAATGATGCAGAAAAGGCAGAGGCCCTCAACACCTTCTTCACCTCGGTCTTTACCAGCACTGTAGGGTCCCAGGCTTTGGGAACAAAATTGCCAATTGAACCAAACACCGACCCACCATCAGTAAAGGAAGAGTTAGTATATGAATTATTACAGGAGCTTGACCCCCCACAAATCAATGGGCCCTGACGCCATCCACCCGAGGGTGTTGAGAGAGCTGGCTGACATCATTGCAAGGCCACTCTCCATAATCTTTGAGAAGTCATGGAGAACGGGGGATGTCTCAGAGGACTGGAGGAAGGCAAATGTTACCCCTATCTACAAGAAGGGCTCGAGGGAGGATCCGGGTAACTATAGGCCCATCAGTCTTACTTCAGTCCCTGGGAAAGTTATGGAACAAATCCTCCTGGGGGCCATCACAAGTCAAATGAAGTACGTAACTGGGAAAAGCCAACATGGCTTCACTAAAGGCAGATAGTGCTTGACAAACCTGGTGGCCTTCAATGACAAAGTGACTTGCCTGGTTGACATGGGGCAGGCAGTGGACATTGTCTACCTGGACTTCTCCAAGGCCTTTGATACGGTCCCCCACAGTCTCCTCCTGGAGAAATTGATGTGTTATGGCCTAGACAAGTGGTCTGTGCAGTGGGTGGGGAACTGGCTGACAGGCCGCACCCAAAGGGTGGTGGTAAATAGCTCTTTCTCAAACTGGCAACCTGTCACTAGTGGGGTCCCCCAGGGATCAATATTGGGCCCAATGTTATTCAATATCTTTATAAGCAATCTGGATAACGGCATCAAGTGTAGCCTGATGAAGTTTGCTGATGACACCAAGTTGAGTGGGGAAGTAGACACTCCAGAAGGGAGAGCTGCTCTGCAGGGAGATCTGGATAGCCTGGAAGAGTAGTCCAGCAAGGAGCTTATGAAGTTCAACAAGGACAAGTGTAAGGTCATGCACCTGGGAAAACATAATCCAGGAATGCAGTACAGACTCGGATCCACCTGGCTGGAGAGCAGCTCTGTGGAAAGGGACCTGGGGGTCCTGGTGGACAGAAAGCTCAACATGAGCGAACAGTGTGCTGCTGCAGCCAAGAAGGCCAACAGGATGCTGGGTTGCATCAAAAAGGGCATTGCCAGCAGAGAGAAAGAAGTCATCATCCCACTCTCCTCAGTGTTTGTCAGGCCACACCTGGAGTACTGTGTACAGTTCTGGTCCCCGCTATACAAAAAGGATGTGGACAGGCTAGAAGGGGTCCAGAGAAGGGCCACCAAGATGATCAAAGGACTGGGAAGCCTGCCATACGAGGGTAGGCTGGGAGAGCTGGGTTTGTTCAGCCTTGAAAAAAGGAGGCTCAGAGAGGATCTCATCACCGTGTACCAGTACTTAAGAGGTAGTTACAAAGATGATGGTGTGCTGGTTTTGGCTGAGAAGGGGTTAATTCTCCTCACCGTGGGGGGTCGGCTACCTTTCCAGCTTCCCAGTGCTCTGCCGTGTGGCGGGGGGGGGACTGGGAGGGGCAGGGCCATGGTGGGGAGGGCCGACCCTGACTGGCCAATGGCAGGTTCATTCCATACCATGTGACACCATGACCAGTATATTAAGGGGGGGCAGTTTGCGGCTCGGGAGCCGCACAGCGGCGGGTGGCTGCATCACGTGCAGTTTGTTTCAGCGGTTCGTTCACCTTCCCCCCTCCCTCGGGGCTTTGCGCCTCTCGTTGTTGTACTTTCCATTGCATTTCTGCTGTTGTTTCTTTTATTTTTAATTATTAAACTGTTCTTATCCCAACCCATGAGCTTTACCCTGCTGATTCTCTCCCCCATCTACCAGTGGGGGAGTGAGCGAGCGACTGTGTGGGGCTGAGCTGCCGGCTAAACCACGACAGATGGAGACTCCCTTTTTACACGGAGTCACGTGGAGAGGACAAGGGGGAATGGACACAAATTGCTCTTGGGGAGATTCCTATTTGAAATCAGAGGGAAATTTTTCACATTGCGGACAGTCAACCATTGGAATAATCTTCCCAGGGAAGTGGTTGACTCGGCCACATTGGACACCTTTAAGAGTCGTCTGTACAGGGTGCTGGGCCATCTTGTCTAGACTGCGCTCTTCCCAGAAAGGTTGGACTAGATGATCCCTCAGATCCCTTCCAACCTAAGATTCTGTGATTCTGTGATATAGTCAATCTGCCAGGCCTCCCCATATTTATATTTCAGCCATTGTCCCCCATACCACAGAGGCTTTACCCGCTTTGCTTGCTTGATTGCAGTGCATGTTTCACATTCATGGATAACCTGTGCAATAGTGTCCATGGTCAAGTCCACCCCTTGATCACGAGCCCACCTGTATGTTGCATCTCTCCCTTGATGGCCTAAGGTGTCATGGGCCCACCGAGCTAGAAATAATTCACCCTTATGTTGCCAGTCCAGATCCACCTCAGCCACTTCAATCTTGGCAGCCTGATACACCTGCTGGTTGTTTTTATGTTCTTCAGTGCCCTGACTTGTGAGTATGTGAACATCTACATGACATACTTTTACAACCAGGTTCTCTACCCGGGCAGCAATATCTTGCCACAGTGTGGCAGCCCAGATGGGTTTGCCTCTGCGCTGCCAGTTGTTCTGCTTCCACTGCTGCAGCCAGCCCCACAAGGCATTTGCCACCATCCAGGAGTCAGTAGAGAGACAGAGCACTGGCCACTTTTCCCATTCAGCAATGTCTAAGGCCAGCTGGATGGCCTTTACCTCTGCAAACTGACTCGATTCACTTTCTCCTTCAGCAGTTTCTGCTACTTGTCATGTAGGACTCCATACAGCAGCCTTCCATCTCCGGTGCTTTCCCACAAGACGACAGGACCCATCAGTGAACAGGGCATACTGCTTCTCATCTTCCGGTAGTTTGTTATACAGTGGGGCTTCTTCAGCATGTGTCACCTCCTCCTCTGGTGATAATCCAAAATCTTTGCCTTCTGGCCAGTCCATAATCACTTCCAAGATTCCTGGGTGACTGGGGTTTCCTATTTGAGCCCATTGGGTGATCAGCGCAACCCATTTACTCCACGTAGCATCAGTTGCATGGTGTGTAGAGGGGACGTTTCCTTTGAACATCCAGCCCAGCACTGGCAGTCGGGGTGCCAGGAGCAACTGTGCTTCAGTACCAACCACTTCTGAAGCAGCTCGGACCCCTTCATATGCTGCCAATATCTCTTTTTCAGTTGGAGTATAGCGGGCTTCGGACCCTCTGTATCCACGACTCCAAAACCCTAGGGGTCGACCTCGGGCCTCCCCTGGTGCTTTCTGCCAGAGGCTCCAGGTAGGGCCATCCTCCCTGGCTGCAGTGTAGAGCACATTCTTTACATCTTGTCCTGCCCGGACTGGCCCAAGGCCTACTGCATGAACTATCTCCAGTTTAATCTCTTCAAAGACTTGTCATTGCTCAGGGCCCCATTTGAAATCATTCTTCTTATGGGTCATTCGATAGAGAGGGCTTACAATCTGTGTCAGGTATTTTAGATGACGGTCTGTGTAGGGCCACTACGGGAAAAATTACAAGCTGAACACAGCTGTGAGAACGTGGCTTTGAAGAAGGGAACTGGGAGGATTGTTACTGAACAATATGTTGTTGCAATCCAGGAACTGCTGTTAGCCAGCAGAGCACACACCTGGCACGCCTTGTTGCATGCAGTAATGCCTAGTCAGTACTTTTCCACTGAATCTGCTGAGGGTATAAAAAGGGGTGGCTCAAAGCGGGGAGAGAGAGAGAGGACACAGAGAATGTTCTACAAACCACAGGGGATGCTCTGAAGGTGCCGGGCCTACCTCCATCTCCATGATGACCCCTCTAATGGTCACCCTCCTGCTCAGCGGTGCCTCGGGCGTAGTCGGGTTGGTAAGACTCTCATAAAGGGAAAACAATATGCTAGTAACTGCTTATGCAAGGCTACAACAGAGCAACAAATACTGTTGTGCTTTTAAATATCGTATCTTGGGTGAATTTTGTGCATAGGAATTGCACAAACCTGTTATACAATCAGATTATCATTTAGAATATGCATCTTCCAAAGCTCCACAACGCCCAAGAAAGCTTGTGTTTCCTTTTTGCTAGTTGGTGATGACATGGCTGCTATTTTGTTGATCACATCCATTGGGATCTGACGACATCCATCTTGCCATTTGATTCCTAAGAACTGGATCTCTTGTGCAGGACCCGTGACCTTAATTTGTTTTATGGCAAAACCAGCTTTCAGAAGGCTTTGGACTATTTTCTTCCCTTTCTCAAAAACTACTTCTGCTGTGTTGCCCCACACGATGATGTCATCAATACACTAGGTATTCGGAGCTCCACCCTGTTCCAGTGCATTATAGATCAGTTCATGGGAAATCATAGGACTGTGTTTCCACCCCTGGGGCAGTTGATTCCAGGTGTACTGGACACCCCTCCATGTGAAAGCAAACTGTGGCCTGCACTCTGCTGCCAGAGGGATTGAGAAGAATGCATTAGCGATATCAGTTGTGGCATACCACTTGGCTGCCTTTGACTCCAGTTCGTATTGAAGTTCTAGCCTGTCTGGCACAGCAGCACTCAGTGGCGGCGTGGCTTCGTTCAGGCCACGATAGTCTACTGTTATTCTCCACTCTCCATTAGACTTCCGCACTGGCCATATGGGACTGTTAAAGGGTGAGTGGGTCTTACTGATGACTCCTTGGCTCTCCAGTCGGTGAATGAGCTCATGGATGGGAATCAGGGAGTCTCGGTTGGTGTGATATTGCCACTGGTGCACTGTTGTGGTGGCGATTGGCACCTGTTGTTCTTTGACCTTCAGCAACCCCACAACAGAAGGGTCCTTTGAGAGACTGGGCAAGGTAGACAGCTGTTCAGTTTCCTCCGTCTCCAAGGCAGCTACACCAAAAGCCCACTTGTACCCTTTTGGGTCCTTGAAATACCCTCTCCCGAGGTAGTCTATGCCAAGGATGCATGGAGCCTCTGGGCCAGTCACAATGGGGTGCTTTTGCCACTCGTTCCCGGTTAGGTTCACTTCAGCCTCCAATACAGTTAGCTCTTTGGATCCCCCTGTCACTCCAGCAATGCTGATGGGTTCTGCCCCTATATAGTTTGTTGGCATTAGGGTGCACTGTGCGCCGGTGTCCACTAAAGCTTTATACTCCTGTGGGTCAGATGTGCCAGGCCATTGGATCCACACAGTCCAGTAAACCCGGCTATCCCTTTTTGTCCCTTTCCTCCACCTGGCTGGAGGCAGGGCCCCTCTATTCCTGATCATAGTATTCACTACTCGCTTCTTGTAAATGCAAACCATAAGCATCTCTATTAAGCTCAGAAATAAAATCATCGCTTCTACTCCTCTGACTGGAGAACCGCTCACTGGAAAGTGGAGCAGCAGCTTTCCTGGAAGAACCTCCCTGAGTGACTGTTTTTTCCTTGCAGCTCATGTACCCATGCCTGTAGGGTCGAGGTAGGTTTTCCATCCCACTTGCTCATGTCATCTCCGTGGTCATGCAGGTAAAACCATAGGGTGGCCCGTGGTGTGTATCCTCTCCCTTGAGCAAAGGGACGCTTACTCCTAATGGCTGAGATACTGGTCTGTACAGGTGGGGAGTAGGATATATCGTCTTTGAGTTGCTGAAGCTTCCAGGACATTTTCTCCACAGCCGAGAAAGGGAGGAAGAGATATTTGCTTCATAATCCCCAAGTTTATCAATGATTACCACCGCTGGTGCCTCTTTATCCTTCCAGGACATTACTGCCAATGAGTTTGCATACGAGGATAGTGCGCTCTGTACAAACTTCTGCCACATGGGTCGTGTGCACTGGGCTTCATCTGGATCTTTGGATGACCGTTGGTCGTCCAGGTCACCATAAATCACCTCAAGCACAACTAAGTCCCTCAGGTACTGGATATCTTTCTCCATGGTTATCCATTTTCCTGGGCAATATGTAACATCTGCCTTGAAGGTGTACCTTTCTCTCACTCCGGACAGGAGTCGTCTCCAGAGGCTGAGGGCTTGTGTTCCTTTTCCAATTGCTTTGTCAATGCCCCCTTCCCTAGAGAGGGAACCCAGTTGTTCGGCTTCTTTTCCTTCTAATTTCTGGCTACTGGCCCCTTTATCCCAGCATCAGAGCAGCCAGGTGACAATGTGCTCACCTAGACAACGGCCAAAATCTTTTCGCATATTTTGCAGCTCACTCAGGGATAGGGATTGGGTAGTTTCCGTTTCTTGTACGAGTTTTTCCTCTTCCTCCTCCTCTCCTTGTGATGGTCCTGCCCTGCCATCATCTCCTTCTAAACAAACTGACTTTCCCTTCCAAGATTTCTTCTTGTGTATGGTGGCGACTGATTCTGGCATGGGTTGATCCTCTGATTCAGCTGCAGTGCCTGTTGTGGGGGTTTGGCCTCCGTGCTTGTTGCTTTCTTTTTTTTGTCTTTTTAGATCCAGAGGCCTTCTCTTCCCCTTGCGGGTACTGAATAGTGTTAAACAGGGCTCGATAGGCATGGGCCAGGCCCTGGCACATTGCAGTGATTTGTGTCTCTGGAATTGCCAGGGTGACAACATACTTCCTCCAAATATTCTACTAAATTTTCAGGATTCTGCACTTGTTCAGCAGTGATGTTCCAAAACACTGTAGGTGCCCACCATCCTAGGCATTTGCCCGTGTGTTCCTATACACTCTGTCACTCATAACTATCCAGCCTTAGGGCAGAAAAGGAAGGGAAAATAATAATAATGATAAAAGAATACCCGAAACAAGTGATGCACAATGCAATTGTTCACTGCCTGCTGACTGATGCCCAGCCAGTTTCTGAGCAGCAACTTCCCCCCCCCAGCCAACTTCCCCCTAGTTTTTTGTTCAGCATGACATCATATGGTATGGAATATCCCTTTGGTCAGTTGGGGTCAGCTGTCCTGGCTGTGTCCCCTCGAGCTTCTTGTGCACCTCCAGCCTTCTCACTCGCAGGGCAGCATAAGAAGCTGAAAAGTCCTCGACTTAGCATAAGCACTGCTCAGCAACACCTTAAACGTCAGTGTTTTATCGTTATTCTCATACCAAATCCAAAACACAGCACTATACCAGCTACTAGAAAGAAAATTAACTCTATCCCAGCCAAAAGCAGGACAGATTGTAAGCTGTTAAACATTTAAACTGAAATGGGAATATAAGCATTGCCAGTTTCTTCTGATCAAGGAGTTTCTTTTTTATGACGCTTACAGACCACTGGTGCAGAAAAATGTTTGGAAGACTTCTGGAGAAAAGCCAGCAATACCTATTCAGTTCCTAGCTGAGCACAGTGGTTTATTACACGTAAACATTGTAGGTGTTAAATGCACACAAACACAAGACAGTTCACCTACAAAATCTTCCCAGTATTTAAAGGGGGAAAAAAAAACCCAAAAACAAACCCCCAAAAAACAAAACACTGTGGGGCAGCCCGATCTTATATTTTGACTTCTTTAAAAACATAATTTCTACATGCTTTATTAAGAATAGAACAAAGAACCTATCTTTCAGCAGATAGATATCCTGCCCCACCCATGATTTACCAATGCTGAGCAGACTGCCTGCCACAAAATTTAGTCTTCCAGGAGACGTATCTGAGCCTCCTAGAAAGCAATAACTACTGACTGAGCAAGCCTTTCCCATTCACAGTAGCAGAATATCTGGACAAAAGGCAGTAAAGAACCACAGATCCAACTGTCCCTCATTTCTTTTAGTACTTGACCATTAAGAAATACTCAAAAATGAAAAAGTGAAACAACACAGTTGAAAATTGAATTGGTATTGACTAACTGAACACAGCCAAAGGGGAAACCTTCTGCTCCTTCTACGGATATCCAGTTTCATTTTTTCAGAGGAAACAACTTTGCAATTTCAGAAGGTTCTTACAGAAGTTTTGAATGAAAATTTTTCATTAAAATACTTATCTGACTATAATAATAATTTAAAAAAAACCTTTTCCCACATCCTAGACAATCTTTCTTTTTAAATTAGAACTATTTCTAAGGCTGGAGAAAAGGGAACGATAGACTTTTCCCTGATTAAGCTGCATACAACCAAAACACTACTCTGAACAGCGCAGCTAATGGAGACTGACTTCGTACAGACATGTCCTTTGTGCCCTAAGAAGTTTGTATGTCCAAATACACTCAACTGTCTTTCCTCTCTTTTATGCCACTCCCATTAAAAAAAAAGCAAATATTCTAGCTAGTCTGGAGACTCCTGCAATGCTGACTGACCAGCTGATGATATCTGTTGTCGTGGTTTAGCCGGCAGCTCAGCCCCACACAGTCACTCGCTCACTCCCCCACCGGTAGATGGGGGAGAGAATCAGAAGGGTAAAGCTCATGGGTTGGGATAAGAACAGTTTAATAATTAAAATTAAAAGAAACAACAACAGAAATGCAATGGAAAGGACAACAACGAGTGGCGCAAAGCCCCAGGGGAAGGGAGGGGAGAGGGGGAACGAACCGCCGAAACAAACTGCACGCGACGCAGCCGCTCACCGCCCATAGACCCGACGCTGCGCCCGAGCCGCAACCTGCCCCCCCTTAATATACTGGTCATGGTGTCACGTGGTATGGAATGAACATGCCATTGGCCAGTCGGGGTCAGCCGTCCCCACCATGGCCCTGCCCCTCCCAGCCCCCCCCCCTCCGCCACGCGGCAGAGCGCGGGAAGCTGGAAAGGTAGTCGACCCCCACAGTGAGGAGAATTAACCCCTTCTCAGCCAAAACCAGCACATCTGTATATACTCTTTGACAGTACAGTACTCTAACTTTTTGTAAGTATTATCACCAACGCAGATGTGTCTCCCCTACCTAGGCAGCAATTTTCAGTTTTCACTCTCTCATATCTCCCCATGTGAATAAAACTGGCCAGAAGAAATGGAAGGGCAGACCTCAAGAAATTGCAAATATATGTAAGTTTAATCTTCATACAGAACAGCTCAGAAAACCAGGTGTAAGTAGGGCAAAAAAAACACTAGATCTAGGAGGCCCCTAACAAATCTTACTCATCCACTTACATATTTCTAGCAGAAAAGAGTACTGCAAAATAATATTCAGACTATACTATGGAGGCAGAAAGGGAACAGATAACTGCGTGCAAGATCACTTAACTGCTTCACAAACAACAAAGATTCTGTTTTCAGAATATGGTCAACACAAACAGATTGCTGTAAAATACTGTTGAATTACTGCCCAATACAATTTCTTTTGAGATCAAGAATTTAACCCACGTGAATAAAAGTGTGCTACTGAACCATATTTATTTCTTGGGAAAAAGACTGACATACTGCACTAACCTCACAATGGTAGAGGAAGGGCTTCACTGCCTAGATATAGACACTCAAACGTTTTTGAGAACTGGCTGAACAACTGAGCTCAGAGGGTTGTGATCAACGGGGCAGAGTCTGGTTGGAGGCCTGTAACTAGTGGTGTTCCCCAGGGGTCTGTACTGGGTCCAGTCCTGTTCAATGTATTCTTCAGTGATCTGGATGAAGGGACAGAGTGTAACCTCAGCAAGTTCACTGATACCACCAATCTGGGAGGAGTGGCTGATACACCAGAAGGCTGTGCTGCCATCCAACGAGACCTGGACAGGCTGGAGAGCTGGGCCAAAGGGAACCTGATGAAATTCAACAAGAGCAAGTGTAGGGTCCTGCACCCGGGGAGGAACAACCCCATGCACCAGTACAGGCTGGGGGTTGACCTGCTGGAAAGCAGCTCTGCTGAGAAGGACCTGGGAGTGCTGGTGGACAGCAAGCTGACCATGAGCCAGCACTGTGCCCTTGGGACCAAGGCCAATGGTATCCTGGGCTGCATTAAAAGGAGTGTGGCCAGCAGGTGGAGGGAGGTTATCCTCCCCCTCTACTCCACCCTTTGGAGTACTCCACCACATCTGGAGTACTGTGTTCAGTTTTGGGCCCCCCAGTTCAAGGAGGACAGGGAACTGCTTGAGCAAGTCCAGTGGAGAACCACCAAGATGATCGAGGGACTGGAGCATCTCCCTTATGAGGAAAGATTTGGGTTTGTTCAGCCTGGAGAAGAGAAGACTATGGGGGGAATCTCATCAATACTTATAAATATCTAAAGGGTGGGTGTCAAGAGGATAGGACTAGACCCTTCAATAGTGCCCAATGACAGGACAAGGGATAATGGGCACAAGTTAGAACACAGGAAGTTCCTCCTACACATGAGGAAAAACTCCTTTCCTGTGAGGGTGCCAGAGCAGTGGAACAGGCTGCCCAGAGAGGTTGTGGAGTCTCCTTCCCTGGAGACATTCAAAACCTGCCTGGATGCAATCCTGTGCCCCCTGCTCTGGGTGTACCTGCTCAAGCAGGGGGGTTGGACAAGATGATCTCTAGAGGTCCCTTCCAAACCCTACCATTCTGTGATTTTTACTAAAGTGAGGACACCAAATATTTGAAGTCCATCTATTTCTTTGAAACTACAAACTATTTTCCACAAACTACCACTGGCTTAGACTGAGATTGATCAGTGATGCACCCCTGACTTGAAAAAGAACCATCTATTTGGCATTCAATTTATTTTTTTTAATGGCAGCCTGGCATACCAAGATGGAACAATAAAGCAGAGCTGAAGAAAACACAGTGGAACACACAGGATATCAGGTTTAATATCTGACAAGGAGAAGATCACCGGAAGGGACTGAACTGCTGCTGGTCTGCATGACTGACATTTTCCAATCCCAGGGCAAATTATTCTTAAGGAAGTATACTGAAGCCCTGTCAAGTAAATTAAAACGTAGTGCTAAGATTCTAGTGAATCTCAGTGTGTTAACTAGAACTGATTTTTTTTCATACATTTTACCAAAAATGCTATAGGTAAGATGGCTGCACATCTGTGGCATGCCCTGATCTATTCAAGAGAAACTATATTTCTTGATCTCTCACTGAGGATAAAGTGCCCATGTGGATTCTCAGTCCTTAGTCTTAAATGTTATTTAAACTTGTTTACTTGGAAAAAAATATTGCCTCTTCCTTGCCAAATCACTAGAATCAATTAGCAGAAATTTCAACTAAAACGCTTTTAATATGTGGGGGAAGGTCCAAATATTTTATTTATTGATTGTAAAGGCACATCTCATTTAAAATTTAATTTAAAGAAGCTGGCAGAGTGAAAAATAAACTAGAAAACCACATTCTTTTTACTGATAATTTTGTATAGAATAAACTGTCAAATTTTACTTATGTCACCATAATAAAGCAAAGAATCCAAGACAGATATAGCAACAAGTCATTTTTACCCATTTATGTGAGACCTTTCACCTTAGGATCAGTATGAATAAAATGGAGCATGCCCAAAGAATACAACATAAAGGAGATAAGCAGAGTAGCGAGAGAGCTTCTCATTTAAATATGGAGGAGATAAATCAAAACACAACAGATGTTAAACTAATAAAATTAAATGTGTCCAGGTGATGTACAGCTTAGGTCTATGACTTACTACTATAAAAAAATGACTGATTCCAAGAATTAAAGCAGATTTCAAATGAAAGATCCAGGCACTCACAAAGATAATACAAGGCAAACTTTTATAACAGTCAATATTAAAAGCAGTTAAGCAATTTTGAAATAAAATAAAAATTTTTTTTTAGCACCTTGTGAAGCCCTAAACATTTCATACTAAACATCAACAGCATGATATCCCTACACTAAACCCAAAGCAGGATTTCACCAGAACCCTGTCTGGCTTCATAATATGTTTTCTAGAATCAGGGATTCTTGAAACACAGTATTCCTTGGTTTGTGCAGTCCTTCCAACAGGACACTGCCCATAACATATGGGCTCTGGAATTCACCTGTTTCACTTAGTGGAAAGATTTCTGTCCTTTTCTCCACTTCAGCTCACTTTGAAACTATGCAAATGCCACTGTCACCGAGTACCTGCCAGATCCATGACACTGAAATTTTCATTTTGTGGAAATTTTTTTAAAAATTTTTGTTGAGGTCTATTTCAGGCCAAAACTGAAATTTTGATTAAAATAATCCAGGAAAAAAAAGAAAAAATTTTTTTTAAAAAAAATCCCCCAAAAAACACCACTGGTTTTTTTTTGATAGCTTTTACTGCAAGAAACCTTCACTGAAACAGGTCCTCAATAAGTCTCTTGCAAGTTTTTTTCCATGTCTCATCTGGTGTTGGTAACTGAGTAAGACAGAATTCTGAAGCAGACATATCATTAATTTCATCCAGAATGGAAATTCTCATGTTCAAAGTAGCAGCTGCAGTTGTCTTTATAAAAGAACATCTGTTTAGGAAGTTGTCACATTTGCAGATTTCAGTTCTGTCCCTTACATCCCATAAAGAACATCCTGGGTTATTTTCTGTGTATTATTTTCTTGTTCATACATATCACTCCCTTTTCTTTAACCAACCTAGTTTCTCAACATCTTAAACTAAAAGTATAATTTTTTAAGGTCATACTAGAAGCTGCTAATACCCTAATTCTACATGTGTGGTCAATAACTTTGAAAGACTGATAATTTTTACTACTTAAATTATTGCATTTCTTCCAAACATGACAAAAAATTGGGATTAATTTAAGTAAACTGCTGGACACCTAATGTGACGTTTCTAGCTTTTTAATTTCTTGGTTTTTAATTCAAACCTAAAAATTAGAAGCTTGTTATTAACTGATGCTTAAGAGTCACTATTCAGTTCTAAGCAAATGGAATAAACCTAAATGTTCTTGTAGGATATGAGATTTTAAAATGCTTGTTGATTTTTATATATTTTGCATGTTACTGTAACACAATGATAAACTTAAATAAAACCCACAAACAGTATATTAAAGAGCCAGGATTAGCAAGGATGAATACTTACCTTTCTCTTATAAATTCTGCTAAGTCTTTTGTTGACAGATGTCCATGTTTCATGTTGTGATAGAGGACATCAAAGCCATTGTTCCTTTCCCCCTAAAGATTAATAATAAAAAGAAAGCAGAACTATGAAACACAACATGCTAAAACAATTACAGAACAAAGTATAGAACCTATGCATTTTAATAACCAATCAAGTTTCATGAAGTAAATTATTTCTAATGCTTCAGCTTTTTACCAATTGCTGTTAGCTCCCTTCAATCCCTTATATGGAAAATAAACTAAAATCACCTCAGCAGCCACTACTACCCTTCGAATGACAACTCTTCTATTACATATTTCTAGGCTATATTTAAAGCCATTTATTTTCTAGATTTCTACAGGTCTTGTATTCTTTCACTTCCCATCTTATTAAACACATACTTAATACTGAATTCCCTCATATCTCATTATTTCCCATGAACTAAAATTCACTCTTGGGGATCACTGGATATCCCACCTCCCCAGTTCTTCATACTTCATAGATATTTCTGTTTTTTGTAAAATTGGTAAAAGTCACTAACAACTTCTCACAGGTAACTTCCCTTTGTTTATTCTTAAGTTTAGTTTTAAAACTTAAAACATTTTCCATTCAATAAGGCATATTTCACCATTAAAACTGAGACACTGCCCTAAAAATTGATTAATAAACTCAGCCAGCTTATCACCTCTGGCACCATGGTGAACTTCCCCAGAACAGGAGAAAGCAACAATAAATGAAAGGAAGGCGAGGCAAGGCACGGCATGACAACACTGCTACTATAAGAATTATCCTGTCAAACTATGCGTTCCCCTCCTGCCTTCCAAAAGCTTCAGATCCATAACGCTGCTGCTACTAAAGACACAGAAGCACGCCCTCAGGAAAATCACATGTATGTTCATGTTGGAAGGGAGCATGTCCAGAGAAGGGCAACAAAGTTGGTGAAGGGTCTAGAGAACAAGTCTTATGAGGAACAGCTGAGGGAATTGGGGTTGTTTAGTCTGGAGAAGAGGAGGCTGAGGGGAGACCTTATCGCTCTCTACAACTACCTGAAAGGAGGTTGTAGCAAGGCGGGGGTCGGTCTCTTCTCCCTAGTAACAAGCAACAGGATGAGAGGAAATGGCCTCAAGCTGTGCCAGGGGAAGTTTAGGTTGGATATTAGGAAAAACTACTTCACCGAAAGGGTTGTCAAACATTGGAACAGGCTGCCCAGGGAGGTGGTTGAGTCTCCATCCCTGGAGGTATTTAAAAGAAGGGTAGATGTGGTGCTTGAGGATATGGTTTAGTGGTGGACTCAGCAGTGATAGGTTAGCAGTTGGACTCAATGATCTTAAGGGTCTTTTCCAACCTTAACGATTCTACGAATCTATGAAAGAAGGATGGGAAGCAGAATCCTGGACTTTTCACAATGGCAGCTCTACATCTCCAGTGAAAGATGACTGATGATTTGGTCAGACACCACTCCAATCATTTCTGTCCTTTTTGTTCTGGAAATATTGTTTGTGCAGCCATAAGGAATACCTGATCACAGAAACTATACAGCTGAAAAATAAAGCTAGCAAATAAAAATAAAGATCAGTGATCCAGATCACTATGAGGACACCAACAGCTGCATTGCTCAGCAAAACAGATGGGAGCAAGTAGGAGGCAGCAGGCAGGGATCTGCCAGCTTAAGAGGAAGCAGCCACAGGTGGATGGAAGAACCTCACAGCCGCCACAGCAATAGGCCCACTGTGTGAAGTGTTAACTGCACTAGAATTATTTGCTTTACTTCTTCCAAGCACTGGGGAAAACAAAAAACAAACAGACACCTATAAAATTATTGTTCCTAAGATTGCAGTAAATTGTAACCTGAAAAATTTCATTAAAATGCAGATCAGTTTAGCATAAGTGCAATTACAGAAAGGTCTGTAAAAAGTACAAGCAGAATTAAACTGAATACACCAAAATACAGCAAACTTTAAAAGCCCTATCTACAGAGCAAGGCTTTTATATGTTTGAAAAATAAAAGGAGAAAACACCAACTAGTAGGAAATGTAATTATTTTTTTTTAAACATAGTCTTACTATTCCAAGTACCAGTCTAATCACAACAGTTCAATAAACTGTTTGGAGTAGTTAATGATAACAAATATGATGCTATACAAACATGGTTTTAAACACTTTATACATGGGGAATGCAATTAAGAACTAATAACTAGCAAATTAGGTTTGAGAAAGGCAGAGCCACCTTTATTAAAAATAAGATAACTGCAAATGCAAAACCTAAACAATTTCACCCCCCTTTCACTCCTATTTAACCACTTGGAAGCTCAGAATAAATTTGACTACTGGTGTACTAACAATTACCCTATTAACTTTTTGTATTTACTCAAGTATAAACCCTGAATGCTGCTGCATTACAAAACCACCAGAATAACACTGTAATTAAGATCTTACTGATATTTTAAATTCCGATACAAAAAAAACCCTTTTATTTACCTACTCCAAAGTTGTTACTGCACCCAAATTTGGAGATCACAGAATCACAGAATGATAGGGGTTGGAAGGGACCTCTAGAGATAATCTTGTCCAACCCCCTGCTTAAGCAGGCATACCTAGAGCAGGGGGCACAGGACTGTGTCCAGGTGGGGTTTGAATGTTTCCATGGAAAGAGACTCCACAACCTCTCTGGGCAGCCTGTTCCACTGCTCTGGCACCCTCACAGGAAAGGAGTTTTTCCTCATATTCTGGCGGAACTTCCTGTGTTCCAGCTTGTGCCCATTGCCCCTTGTCCTGTCATTGGGCACCACTGAAAAGAGTCTGGCCCCATCCTCCTGACACCCACACTTCAGATATTTATAAGCATTGATAAGATCCCCCATCAGTCTTCTCTTCTCCAGGCTGAACAAACCCAGGTCTTTCAGCATTTCCTCATAAGAAAGATGCTCCAGTCCCCTGATCATCTTTGTATCTTGTAACATTAGGAAAAAAATCTCATTCCCTAACCATTGTATCAATTAGTCTTTAAAGTATGAAATTGTATGAACTTTCTTAAGATCTATATAGTTTACATTGTATACTGCACAGTCATGGTTAAGTAAGCATGACTAAAGGACCCCAGCTCATTGCAAGGAGGAGGACGACAGCCCCCACCCTGAAGATAAAAGGGTACTCCTGGACTACCCAGATCATGCCAGCATCTAAGCCCTCTGACACCTCTGTGAAACTCTCCCCTTATCATAGAATCATAGACAAATAACTGTATCAAGACCGACACCAGGGACATCTAGATCAGGAAAGAAGCAGGTGTATGATGCCGCCACAGAATTATAGTTGCTTTGCAAAACAGTAGTATGTGTGTGTTAAGTAGTGATTGGTCAAATCATGTTGTACCTGAATAGCTTGAAAGGTATAAGAACCATGTGTAAAACTGCATGCAGGGTGCCCCAATTTGAATGGGGTACCTCATGTGCATGAATAAAGAATTACTCTTGTAATTCTATACTTTGCTTCCTAGCCTCTTTCCTCAGTCGGCACAGGCCAGTTGTGAAATTTTCGTAACAATGAACACAGCAGATATTGGAGATGAGACCTTCCACTCCCATTCAGAAGCAATTACCATCCACTGCTATGACAGACAGACAGTGAAGTCAGATGCAGATTCTTCTAGAAGCTGGATCTTGGAGAAAGAGGAATCTCTTTTATCATTTATATCAGGTTATATGCAACAGACTTCCACATCAGTTTGAAAGACCATTCAGAATGTCATTTCAGGGCTAAAACACCATCTGTTGAGGAAGATCCCATAATTACTCAACAGAAAACAACTGTAAAACTGTGTATGAGAATGCAAAATGTAAGCAGTCCCCTCTCTATGTAGGCTCCATTTAATTACTTTGAAGTTCATTAGCAGCTTTCTCCTTTTTCCCCTAGAGCTAACAAAACTCTCTTCAGAAGCTAGTGTTCTTGTTGAAGTTTCCCATTTTACACTGCCATAAAAGAGCTCTTCTTTGGATATAGTATAGATGTGTCCTGACAGCAAGCCATAAGAGCAGACAAGACTTCAAATACAAGTAAACACTTCACTTAAATAAGCCTACAATGAGTCAACTTTGTATACAAAATAAATTGAGTAATGGAAAAAGAGGGCAGACAGTCCTTCCATATCCCTTCATCAAGAAATACCTGCAGTGATTTTCTCATGGAAATGAAAGTAACCCTGGCAGCAACTGTGAACTCAGAATTCAGCATTTCCATGACTTGTACATAACAGGAAACAGATTACAAGAACCCTGTTTTACTAAACTACTTAATAGACTTTGAAAAATTTTAAGAATAAGTTTGTGTTGCATATAAAAGATTATTCTGAGTTTAAAACTTATGTTTGGTAAAATAGCCAGAAATTTTTGGGCAATCTGTAGCAGCATTTATGTTTCTAATAAAATCGTATAAGTGGAAGCTCTGTCTACTTTGGACCAAAACTGCTCAACGTTAACATCTATTAGTGTAAAAAGCTAATAGTCTCTTATAGCACCCCCTTTTTACTCAATGTAAACAAATGTTTCTCAACTATTAAGGTGATTCTAAAGTTCCCATGACTGGTCAGATACATACTACTTGTTGAGCTAATGTGAGAAGCAAGAAGAGGACAGCTGCAAATACTGTTTTCAGTGAAAAAACAGAGCAGATGAGACTATAAAAGGCACATGCAGTTCTCAAACACATTTTGATTTTGGTCAAACTTCAGAAGCTTGATGAGAGAAGTTCAAAGTTTGACACCCACCCATCTGCCCCAAGTTCAGCAAGTAAAGAAACATTTTACAATAAGTGAATTATCATAATTTCAACCTATGCTTTTATAACATGCATTAGCAGTGGTTAAGCATGCACAATCATTATTCACCCCTATTCAGCCCTTTAAACATGACCATATCACCACATTACATTGAAGAAATGGAACAGACCGAGAAAAATAATTTATAATCAAAGGTATAGTTTAAGTCATAACCCGCTTAATCCTCTTTTTAAAATAGCCTACCAAGCCCACAATTTATTCTCCAGGAAGCAGGCAGATAAATATTCGAATTGCAACATTTGCAAGCGGTACTCCAATTTAACTACAAGATTTCTTTTTAACCGTAAAAAGTTTAGGTCCCTAATTTACTTCAAATTGTCATAAAATGAACATTGGATAATCTCCAAATTAAGTTTCCAAACCCTAGTTAAAACTTACAACTGCCTACAGCAAACAAGATATATCAGTGAAATATAACCAAAACAACCACCCCTCTTGTTAGATAAACACTAACTAGGAAAAGCCTAGAAAAGAATTAATTTGTGAAATAGAGTCACTTGCTTCAATTTTTGGGGTGAGAATTGAAAAATTTATATCCTTTGCCTCTTGTTTTGATCAGCTCCAGAGAAGTTGTACAACAGCTAGTTTTACACTTAAAAGTACTACCCAGACTATTCTGTCAGATAGAATGAAAAAAAAAACCACACATCTGGCCAACAGATTATGCATGCAAGAATCCTAATACAGATAAATCATAATGGCATAGAAGTCCTTCTGGTACAAAAATTTTGTCTGTATCAAGAAAATTCCAGAGTTGCTCCACAGTTACAACAATATGCCAAATAACAACTGTAAAAATCCATTGGGGGGGGGGGGGGGGGGTGAGCACAACTCCCTCATACAGACAAAGTATTTGCTGAAACTATGTACAGCATTTGGAACTATGTTCCAAATAATTAACCAAAACCTACAAACAAAGAAAGACTACACTAGTCATTATGGTTTGTCCATTTCTATTGTCAACTTCTTTTCATTCACCTAACTGCAGGTAAATTTAAACTGATTTTAGATGCTCTGATAAACATCACTGTCATATTGTTTCAACTGTTGCTGCTTGCTGCAGTTTCAAATAAGTAACATGTGTTTCATACCTTCCACCTAGGCAATTACTCAATGGACCCTGTATACGTGAAAATATTCCTCTGATTAATATCATGGCATTATATTTTTGAAAGCTAGCTAACAGTAATTTTCAGTTACCAAGTCCCTGAAAGAGCTACATGAAATTGAGGAACCTGCACAAAAGATCCAGTTTTGGGGAATAAAATGGCAAGATAGACATCATCTGATCCCAATGGACGCGATCAACAAAATAGCAGCCATGTCTCCACCAACTAGTAAAAATGAAACACAAGCTTTCTTGGGCATTGTGGGTTTCTGGAGAATGCATATTCCAAATCACAGTCTGATCGTAAACCCTCTCAACAACAAGGCTTTAAAGAGATTAAACCAGAGATAGTTCATGCAGTAGGCCTTGGGCCAGTCCAGGCAGGACAAGATGTAAACAATGTGCTCTACACTGCAGCCAGGGAGAATGGCCCTACCTGGAGCCTCTGGCAGAAAGCACCAGGGGAGGCCTGAGGTCGACCCCTAGGGTTTTGGAGTCAGGGATACAGAGAGTCCAAAGCCCACTATACTCCAAATGAAAAAGAGATATTGGCAGCATATGAAGGGGTTCGAGCTGCTTCAGAAGTGGTTGGTACTGAAGCACAGCTGCTCCTGGCACCCTGACTATCAGTGCTGGGCTGGGTGTTCAAAGGAAACGTCCCCTCTACACATCATGCAACTGATGCTACGTGGAGTAAATGGGTTACGCTGATCACCCAATGGGCTCAAACAGGAAACCCCAGTCTCCCAGGAATCTTGGAAGTGATTATGGACTGGCCAGAAGGTAAAGATTTTGGAATACCACCAGAGGAGGAGGTGACACGTGCTGAAGAAGCCCCACTGTATAACGAACTGTCAGAAAATGAGAAGCAATAATACCCTGTTCACTGATGGGTCCTGTTGCCTTCTGGGAAAGCACCGGAGATGGAAGGCTGCTGTATGGAGTCCTACACGACAAGTCGCAGAAACTGCTGAAGGAGAAGGTGAATCGAGTCAGTTTGCAGAGGTAAAGGCCATCCAGCTGGCCTTAGACATTGCCGAATGGGAAAAGTGGCCAGTGCTCTATCTCTCTACTGACTCCTGGATGGTGGCAAATGCCTTGTGGGGGTGGTTACAGCAGTGGAAGCAGAACAACTGGCAGCGCAGAGGCAAACCCATCTGGGCTGCCACATTGTGGCAAGATATTGCTGCCCAGGTAGAGAACCTGGTTGTGAAAGTATGTCATGTAGATGTTCACGTACCCACAAGTCAGGGCACCGACATACATCAAAACAACCAGCAGGTAGACCAGGCTGCCAAGATTGAAGTGGCTGAGGTGGATCTGGACTGGCAACATAAGGGTGAACTATTTCTAGCTCGGTGAGCCCATGACACCTTAGGCCATCAAGGGAGAGATGCAACATACAGGTGGGCTCGTGATCGAGGAGTGGACTTGACCATGGACACTATTGCACAGGTTATCCATGAATGTGAAACATGCACTGCAATCAAGCAAGCAAAGCGGGTAAAGCCTCTGTGGTATGGGGGACAATGGCTGAAATATAAATATGGGGAGGCCTGGCAAATTGACTATATCACACTCCCACAGACCCGCCAAGGCAAGCGCCATGTGGTTACAATGGTAGAAACAACAACTGGCTGGCTGGAAACATATCCCATGCCCCATGCCACTGCCCGGAATACTATCCTGGGCCTTATAAAACACATCTTATAGTGACATGCACCCCAGAGAGAATTGAGTCAGACAACGGGACTCATTTCCAAAACAACCTCATAGACACATGGGTCAGAGAGCACGGCATTGAGTGGGTGTATCACATCCCCTATCACGTACCAGCCTCTGGGAAAATCGAAATATACAATGGACTATTAAAGACTACACTGAGAGCAATGGGGGGTGGAACATTCAAACACTGGGATACACATTTAGCAAAAGCCACCTGGTTAGTCAGCACTAGGGGATCTGCCAATCGAGTTGGCCCTGCCCAATCAGAACTCTTATGTACTGTGGAAGGGGATAGAGTCCCTGTAGTGCATGTAGAAAATATACTGGGGAAAACAGTCTGGGTTCTTCCTGTCTCAGGCAAAGGCAAACCCATTCATGGGATTGCTTTTGCTCGAGGACCTGGGTGCACTTGGTGGATGTAATCTTCATCCTCAGGATGGGGAAGTCCAACATGCACCTCAAAGGGATTTGATTTTGGGTGAGAATATCCAATTAACTGAATGGCATGAGGTTAATTGCTATATAATACTGTATGTCATCACTCCTATGGTTGCTATATACCATATCAATGGTATTACAGTATGAATCTCCCATATTAATGAAGAATAAACTTTGATTAAACCAAGCAAAGTGCAGCAGTGTTGGAACCAGAACTGGCTTCAGCATGCAACAATCCACCACCACACACCATCAAGCCTGCCCTGAAAGACTGTTGTGACAGATAGAGCCCAAAGTCATGAACTAAACGGACATTTTAGAGGGATATCTCATAAACTAAGGGAATGAGATATATTTTATATAGATACACACACACACAGAGATAGGAAAAGATAGGGAAAGTTGCAGTGATTAACTGGAATATACTGGAAAGGGTAGGAGCTGGGCATGATGTAAATGGCATAGAATAAGGGGTGGATATTGTCATGGTTTTAGCTGGGATAAAATTAATTTTCTTTCTAGTAGCTGGTATAGTGCTGTGTTTTGGATTTAGGATGAAAATACTGTTGATAGCAACAACTAAAACATCAGTGTGTTAAGTAGTGCTTATACTAGTCAAGGACTTTTCCAGCTTCCCATGCTCTACCGGGTGCACAACAAGCTGGGAAGGAGCATAGCCAGGACAGGGGCACAAGAAGCCAGGAGGGGAGGGGGCACAGCCAAGACAGCTGATCCAAACTGGCCAAAGGGATATTCTATATCACATCATGTCATGCCCAGTATATTAACTGGGGGGAGTTGGCCTGGGGAAGCAGCGATTACGGCTCAGGAACTGGCAGGGCATTGGTTGGCAGGTGGTAAGCGGTTGTATCACTTGTTTTTTCCCTAGGTTTCACTTATCTCTCTCTCTCTCGTTGTTTTCCTTTAAATATTATCATTATTTTATTTTAATTATTAAACTGTTTTTATCTCAACCCATGAGTTTTCTTACTTTTTCCCTTCAGATTCTCTCATCCATCCCACTGGGGTGGGGGGAGTGAGGAAGCAGCTGTGTGGTGCTTAGTTGCTGGCTGGGGTTAAACCATGACAAGTATTCACCTGATGTTTACACTGGCAACATATCTTCAGTTCTGAAAATTTTGAGGAGTTTGAACACAAAAGCAACCCAGCAATTTAAATTTTCTTCTTCCAGCTTCAATAAACTAAAGATCAGCTCCAGAGAAGCACTATGCATATGAAGAACAGATATTTTTATCTATATCTAGATAATTAAAAATATTTTTTTGAACTAAAAGATGAAAAGTTGTCAACTCATGCTAAATGCATACACGGAGGAGACTGAGCAAATATTGCAACAGCTCTCTCAAAACTGAGCATCTAAATGCATGCCAAGCAGAAGAGTAGCACTGCATAAACATGTGAATGGAACTCCAGATGGAAGCGTGACAAGTCTCATTATCACTCATATCACATAAATGCATATGAGAATATGTCATGCTTATTAGAGCAAGCCTCTTCACAAAGCTAAGAGAATTAACAGCCAGCCCTTGCATGTTACGATAGAACTTGAAAATAAAGGAATCTGCCTCACAACCATTCTCAAAAATCTACAGGTAATACCAGCAATTAAAAAGATAAAATAAAAAGAATTAATGAAAACCAATTTAAACTCACATTTTTATATCCCTGAACTTCCAGACTTACTATGCACAGCATTACAGAGACGCGTTTCAGCTATACACAGAACTTCCAACAGTTGAATTAAATTGATTTAAAACAATTAACAAATATATACTGACTGACTTAGAAGTGGCTTATTTTGGTTGACCCAAAACAGTTTAATAGACTCACAATTAACAAGAGTATCACCTGCATCAGGCAGTTTAAAAATCAAGCTTATGTCAAAGCTTATACAACACTCTAGTAGTACTAAGATTTAAGTAAGTCAATGATAACAAATACTTTTTATTCTACTGTACCAGTATGAACGTAATCAAAGTGACAAAACCTAGCTACCTATAATGGAAATAACTTACAAGAACACTTTAATGTTTCAGACCAGCTACGGTCACAATTAAAACAAGTTTCATTTCATGCAAGGTTCAGTAATCCAAATCCAGATTTTAAATCTTTCTCCATGTATAACTACTCAATTAAAAATATTTATATCTGCACAGAGATGACTGACAAATTACATTTCTAAATCAAACTGGGAGAGTCTGTTGTTTCTCTAGCTGGCTGCTGTTCAGGTTGTACCTTCTATCATGCAGACAGAAATGAGCTGTCAGTACAAAAACATGAAGTTCTGAAATGCAGTTTTGCTTTTGCATGATACAACTGTAAGTTGTTACAATTAGTACCATTCCCCCAAACCACCGCATTGTATGGGAGGCTTAACGAAAAGAGATCAGACTGTAGTAGAAGCCCCATCTACGCACCGCAGTGGCTGCGAGAGCAAGACCCCCTAGCAAAAGGTCTCCCGCTCGTATCTGCACATCCCTTGGCTCAGCAAACCCTCTCCTCCATCGTTTCTCCCTAACAGACCACTGAGCGAGGCAGGGGCAGTGCGCTTCCCCCACGGCCCGGCCCGGCCCGGCCCTGCAAAGGCGAGGCGAGCCGCGACAGGCACAGGAGGCCGCCGCAGGAGGCATAGAGTGCCGCGGAGGGGACGGCGGCCACCATCCTTCCGTCGCGCTCCCCACGGCAAGGCCCAAGCCCAGTCACCAGGGTGGCATAAGAGTCAAGGCTGCTCCCGCGGAGAGTATGCCGGCTGCTCTGCGCTGCACTGCACTGCACCGCACTGCGCCCTGCCCGCCCCACCCGTGACACGGAGGAACCGGCCCGCGGCACTTCCCTACCCAGAAGTTTTCCACGAAGTACGCCATCATCGTCCCGGCCCTCAGCGAGCCCGAGCCCGAGCCCGAGCCCGAGCCCGAGCCTGAGCCTGAGCCTGAGCCTGAGCCTGAGCCTGAGCCTGAGCCTGAGCCTGAGCCTGAGCCTGAGCCCGAGCCCGAGCCTGAGCCTGAGCCTGAGCCTGAGCCCGGCCGCCTCAGCCACCGAAACACAACGGAGGAAACAAGCACCGCCACGACACGTTACCCTCCCAGTTACGACCCAACCACCTCCTTCCACACAGCTTGACCACCCCCCGTTCTGCGCATGTACCCAGCGGACGCCAGGCGCCGCAGCTCCTGCACAGGCGCGTCGCATTCCCCCCGCCCCGGGCGGAGGAGCGGCGCACGCACGCCCAGAGCGCCGGCCCCACCGCGGCTAAGTGCAATCTCAGAAGTGAAGAAACCCTGATCTCTATAGAAATATTAATATACTTGCAGAAGCCAGACTCAGAAATCTTGAGAAAAATCCCCTTTAAAATATTCAGTAACCACTAAGGACTGACTATACTGAAGGCTAGAAAGCATGCAAATTATTTGACAGACAGGAGAACAGATTCGTGCTCTTTGAAGTGGCTTCATAAACAAGCATCCTTCCAGCCACATAGGATAGGACCCTTTAAGGCAGCTGATGACTACTAGGCACTTTATTAACAAAGTGTAGCTTACCCTCTCCTGTACTTCCTCTTACAGGGTTTTACAGTTTCAGTGACAGGCTGTTTTTAGGAAAAACAATACATTTCTAAAGTCAAAGAGGCTGGAAAAACTGTTTATTTCAAACCTTTATCTTCTTCAATGATAGTTCAGTTTTCCAGACCCTTCTTTTGCTTAATGTAGATTATTAGCCAGTTGGGATCATTTTTATTGCTGGACCAGAATACAGATCCACTGAATTTCTGTCTGGGGCCAGTCTGTACCTGGACTGCTGCTTTTCAGTAACAATATCTTTAGATATTCTTCATTGCAGAGTCAGCACCACTGGTCTCTTTCTGGGACCCCAAAAAGTTCCTATTCTACCTTAATGAGATGATTCGCTGTTCAAGACAGCAGTTAGCTTTTCATTATTGACTAAAAATAGAGGACCAGGTCTAAGCAATGATGTGAGGGGCTGCAGCTTGCAGTCCTATGCACACAAGTGGTTAAGTGCTTTATCCAAATTTTATCTATGATTTTGTCAGCACAACACCAAATTAGTATTTATATCAATATGTCAGCATGACTCATTCAATAATAATAATAAAAAACAAAAATTCCTATTGCATATTATTAGCAGCTTTCATGGAACATTCAAGTAGCTTTCTAGATTACTAATTTTTTAGTAGAGTTAAAAAATTCCTTTCCCATTTTTGCCATCTACACAAGTATGAGGTTAAAGAACCACAACAATATACCTCACAGTAAGGGTATGAAGAACTAAAGAGACTTCTTGGCTATACTAGTTAACAGTTATATTTAATGAATACAATTCTCATTTTGAAGTGATGCCATTTGACATTAATATGGGTTCCATATGTGTGAAAGGAGGTATTTAGCTCAGAGTTCACCTCTCAGAAAAGCATCCCTGATTGCACAGTTTGCTCTCTGCATATCCATTTAACCATCCTTCAAGAAGGAAATCTTGCAGGTGCAGGAGCAGGCTGTCCCATGTGCTGCTAGACAAACCAGCAGGGAAGACAACCAGCCTGGCTGAACAGAGAGCTTTTGCTGGCACTCAGGAAAACAAGGAGAGATTACCAGTTTTGGAAGAAGGGGCAGGCAACACAAGAAGAGTATGGGGATCTCCTTAAGTCATGCAGAGAGAAAATTACAAAGGCAAAAGCCCAGCTAGAACTCAACCTGGCCACTGTTGTAAGGGATAACAAAAAATGTTTTTACAAATATGATAACAACAAAAAAAGAACCAAGGAGAATCTCCATCCTCTATCAGACATGGAGGGGAACATTGCCACCGAGGATGAGAAGGCTGAGGTACTAAATGCCTTCTTTGCCTCAGTCTTTAATAGTCAGACCACTTACCCCCAGGGTATTCAGCCCCCTGAACTGGAAGGCAGGGATGGAGACCACAATAAACCCCCATAATCCAGGAGGAAGCAATTTACGACCTGCTGAGCTACCTGGACACTCACAAGTCTATGGGGCTGGATGGGATCCACCCAAGAGTACTGAGGGAGCTGGCGGAGAAGCTTGACAAGCCACTCTCGATCATTTATCAGCAGTCCTGGTTAACAAGGGAGGTCCCAGATGACTGGGAGCTTGCCAATGTAACACCCATCTACAAGAAGGGCCAGAAGGAGGATCCAGGGACCTACAGGCCTGTCAGCCTGACCTTGGTACCGGGGAAGATTATGGAGTGGTTCATCTTGAGTGCACTGTCCTGGTTTCAGCTGGGATAGAGTTACATTTCTTCGTAGTAGCTAGTATGGGGCTATGTTTTGGATTTGGTCTGGAAACAGTGGTGATAATGCAGAGGTGTTTTAGTTGTTGCTAAGTAGTGCTTACATTGGTCAAGGACTTTTTCAGCTCCCCATGCTCTGCCGGGTGCACAAGAAGCTGGGAGGGGACACAGCCAGGACCGCTGACCCCAACTGACCAACGGGATATTCCATACCATGTGACATCATGCTCAGTATATGAAGCTGGGGGAAGAAGAAGGAAGGGGGGGATGGTCAGAGTGATGGCATTTGTCTTCCCAAGTAACTGTTATGCGTGATGGAGCCCTGCTTTCCTGGAGATGGCTGAACACCTGCCAGCTGATGGGAAGTGGTGAATTAATTCCTTGTTTTGTTTTGCTTCTGTGCGCAGCTTTTGCTTTATGTAGCTGTACGCTTCTACGGGAGAACTTATCTTGGGCCGCATACCTCCGGGACACAGGGCTCTACCCACCCTGGGGACAGTGATGCACAGACATCAATATGATGGATACAAAATGTCCGTTTATTTAGCTGCGTCACACGCTTATATAGCTCTTGCGCTTCCTGTTCCTGCCACTCCTATGGGGAGGAGTCTATCTTTCCGTCACATCCCGTAATCTTCCGGTCACTGATCCCTGTCTATTCCCCTACAGCTTTATCTATTAAACTGCTTTTATCTCAACTCATGAGTTGCCTCACTTCTACTCTTCCGATTCTCTCCCCTGTCCCACCAGGAGGGAGGGAGTGATCGGCTGTGTGGTGCTTGGTTGTTGACTGGGGCTAAACCACGAGAGCACTCACCAGGGACGTGCAGGACAACCAGGGGATCAGGCATGACCAACCTGATCTTCTATGACCAGGTGACCCGCCTAGTGGATGAGGGAAAGGCTGTGGATGTTGTCTACCTGGACATTAGTAAAGCCTTTGATAGTGTCTCCCACAGCATTCTCCTAGAGAAGCTGGCGGCTCATGGCTTAGACAGGCATACTCTTACTGGGTAAAAAACTGGCTGGATGGCCAAGTCCAGAGAGTTGTGGTGAATGGAGCTAAATCCAGTTGGCAGATGGTCACAAGCAGTGTCCCCCAGGGCTCAGTTTTGGGGCCAGTCTTGTTTAATATCTATCAGTGATCTGGATGAGGGGATCGAGTGCACCCTTAGTAAGTTTGCAGACAACACCAAGTTGGGCAGGAGTGTTGATGTGCTTGAGGGTAGGAAGGCTCTACAGAGGAATCTGGACAGGCTGGATTGATGGGCCGAGGCCAACTGTATGAGGTTCAGCAAGGCCAAGTGCTAGGTCCTGCACTTGTTTCACAACAACCCCATGCAACGCTACAGGCTTGGGGAGGAGTGGCTGGAAAGCTGCCCGGCAGAAAAGGACCTGGGGATGCTGGCTGACAGTCGGCTGAACATGAGCCAGCAGTGTGCTCAGGTGGCCAAGAAGGCCAACAGCATCCTGGCTTGTATCAGGAATAGTGTGGCCAGCAGGAGTAGGGAAGTGATCGTGCCCCTGTACTTGGCACTGGTGAGGCCGCACCTCAAGTACTGTGTGCAGTTTTGGGCCCCTCAGTACAAGGACACTGAGGTGCTGGAGCGTGTCCAGAAAAGGACAACGAAGCTGGTGAAGGCTCTGGAGAGCAGTTCTTATGAGGAGAGGTTGAGTAAGCTGGGGTGGTTTAGCCTGGAGAAAAGGAGCCTGAGGGGAGACTTTATCGCTCTCTACAACTACCTGAACGGAGGTTGTAGTGAGGTGGGTGTTGGTCTCTTCTCCCAAGTTACTAGCGATAGGATGAGAGGAAATGGCCTCAAGCTGCATCAGGGGAAGTTTAGGTTGGGTATTAGGAAAAATTTATTCACTGAAAGAGTGGTCGGGCATTGGAACAGGCTGCCCAGAGAGGTGGTAGAGTCACCATCCCTGGAGGTATTTAAAAGATGTGTAGATGTGGCACTTCAGGGCATGGTTTAGGAGACATGGTAGTGTTGGGTTGATGGTTGGACTTGATGATCCTAGAGGTCTTTTCCAACCTTAATGATTCTGTGATTCTATGATCCTCCAATATTTTCAGCTTCTGGTTTTATAAGTGTTAATACTAACTTATTTTCAGCAATCAGTTATCTAAAAGGGTATAGGTCATCTGAGATGTATCATTATATATGCTAAGTTGCTACATGAAAGAACTTGTCAGATATGATACTAAAGATACAGTACATCTAGACTACAGACATTAATACAAATGAAATATAAAGATTGTGTATTGTATTTTTACCTACAGTAATTAACTTAATACGCCCTATGTCTAAGCTATTTGAAAATGGATTATGAGCTCTGGGTAAAATACATGAACCTACAACTGAACACAGTGATATTTTAAGATGAAAATAGAATGAAGATAAAGTATCCAAATAATCTGAAATATATTTGGAATTACATTATTTCATATCATAATGAACTGCCAAAGAGCCAGTTGATATTTAAAGATCTCTAGAAGCTACAAAATTAGTAAGAAACCAATTCAGGTAAAATATATAATCTAACACTGTACTTTAAAGAGAACCTGAAGAAGCAGATGGAGGTAAAGCCATTTTATATACCAGGTTGAGGATATGCCTTGAAAAATGCATTTTCTTTACTGTCCTTGTTAAAAGAACTACACAAAGAATCTTGATAGGTAAACAGGTATTTATACTACCAGTTGAGATAGGTTCCAAAAGATTATGAGCACCTGAAGAAGATATAAAAAAACCAGAGCTGTTTACCACTGTGGTGGAAAACAGAAGATGGGGAAAGAAGATGACAAAGTGAATTGTTAGGTAAATCCCTTTCAAGAGTCATTTAACTTTGCTAAGTACTGTCAGGTTATGTTGTAGGATTTCAACAACATCAGGAGTATGTTCTAAACAAATAATTGTACCTGAATACTTGCAGACATTACCCAGAAGTTTCATAATTCACTTGCTTAAGACCTACACATTACCTTCATGACTAGAGATTTATTGCAGCCTTTTTTTCATACAAAAAGTGTAATGAAATCCCATAGACAAAAGTTAAAGCTAGAAAAGCTTAGGAAAAAGATGTCTAGAGTAAGATTGTAAAGTTAGCAGTGAATACAGCTAATTTGAAATAATTTATTCAAAGTGTATTGGGAATTCTCTAACAATCTTTAGACAGGCTATGCCCTTTTCTGAAATATATACACAAACTGAAATTATGGCCTGATGAGAGATCACTGATGAGATGATGGCCTACAATACAGTTCTGGGTAGGATGAATGTTTTAAACATTTTTTTTCTGAATTTAAGATAAACAAAAATAGTTGTGCACACAGTTATAGATAGCCACATTTATTACATAAGTCAGCTGAATTTTTTTTCAGTTTTGTGTAATACCTCATCAAAGTGTTACCTGTAAATTAAAATAACTCCTGAAACAGCCAAAGTATGTTTAGAGAGGAGACATTGTTTTATTCTGCACAGAGTGTAAGGTGGAATATTTCCACAAATCAAGCACGTCTACTGGAGGTCATTTTGACATTTATACATGACAGTTAACACACCACGCCTATCTAATACATAATCATTGACCTGACTGAGCATCCTCTTCTTCCATTGGTCTCTATCTTTTCTGCTTAGTTTTAAAGCTGCACTGTGATTTTAATTCATTGTGTGTAGGGGAATAGACAGGGATCGGCGACCGAAAGATCACGGGATGTGACGGAAAGATAGACTCCTCCCCATAGGAGTGGCAGGAACAGGAACCGCAAGAGCTATATAAGCGTGTGACGCAGCTAAATAGACGGACATTTTGCATCCATCATATTGATGTCTGTGCATCACTGTCCCCAGGGTGGGTAGAGCCCTGTGTCCCGGAGGTATGCGGCCCAAGATAAGTTCTCCCGTAGAAGCGTACAGCTACAAGTGGTGACCCCGACGTGATTAGAGGGGAGGCTTGGCAGGTTCGCCGGGGGGAAAAGAGAGCTTGGGGCAGGCAGGGGCGGGACGGGGAGCCGCAGGTCGGCGGGCGTGCCATGGATTCAGTCGTAAAGGTACTGAAGGGATTGGGGAAGGAATATGGTACTTCGATATCGAAGACGCCTACCTCAAAGGCCATCCGATGGATGATTACGCAGGGGCTCATACGAAGTCCCGCAGACATATTTAATAAGGATAAGTGGGTGAGGATTAAAGAGGAGTTAGCCGAAAGGGCTATGATGGGAAAAACCCAGTACATACAGCTCTGGGGAAAGATACACCGATTACTATTGAAAGCTCGGGATGATCAGGAGACGTGGCGGCAGGCGCGGCTGTGCCTGCACGGTGCTACAGGCGACAGTAGCCCGGAAATAGACCCAGGAGGGGCAGTGGGGACGCAGACAGGGGCAAGCATCGCGGGGGATGGGAAAGAAGGGGAGAGTTCGGACGGAGTAGCCTGGCCAGCGACTCAGTCTGAGGCTCCCAAGGAGGTGGATCGGGAAGCGGCGGTGTTCCCTGTTGAGCCAGCAGGACCCTTGGAATGCCCCCCCCGCCCCGCATACCCCTGGGATGATTTGGCACGGGCGCGGGAGCCCGCGCGCGGGGAGAGTGACGTGGCAGCGGACGCAGCGGGAGTGACGGAGCGGAAGGAGAAAGATGACCAGCGCCGGAAGCAGCGCCGGCAGCGGCACCGCCCTCTGCCTGACCCCCGAGACTGGCTCCCGGGGCAACCCTTGAGATGGGAGTCGGACGAGGAGGGGGATTGGGGTGCCTGGAGGGGAGGACAGGGGGGAGTATAGAACAACTTCGAGTAGCAGCGAATCAGAAGTTGGGGGAGAAACCGATGCCCACATGTGGGAAGAGAGAGCAGCTTGCCTGCGGCGCGCAAAAAAGAGGCACAAAACAGCAGAGACTCGGAGGACCAGTCAGAAGGAGGGAGGAAAGGGACCGCCAAAAGGGGAGGTCCGGGGCGCTGCAGCTCCGGAGGGGTCTGCGGAGGACGTGCTGCGGCAGCTGCAGCAGGCTATGCGCGCACTAGGGGAAGTAACTCGGCAGCAGACAGGACTCTTAACGAAGGGTGCACCCCAGCGACAGTCAGTTGAGTTACCTAACTGGCGGCTGATAGCCAGAGATTGTAGCCTCGATGGAGTAAGGATAGAGATGCCCGGGATCTTCCCTGTCCGATTAGCTCCAGGAGGAGGAGTGGAGTGGACGCCGATAGATGCCAAACTAGTGCGAAGTTTATGGCGAGAAATTAGAGAAAAGGGGCTCGAAGTACCCAAGAGTAGCGTAAAGCTTGGAATATTGTATTAAAACACGGCATTGCTTACAATAGCACAGGGCAGGCAATAGTAGAACGCGCTCATCGCACCTTGAAAGCAAAAATAATACAGCTTGGGGAGGGGGAAGGGTATAAGGAAACTATACCCATAGCAGCTCAGCAAACTATTTTAATGCGTGCATTATATTCGCTTAATCATTTTATACGTGGGCAGGAGCAAGTTACAGCAGTGGAGAAGCACTTTGGCAAAGCTCAAGCAGGCAAGCGCTATCCGCAGGTACGAGTAAGGTTCCCAGGCAGTGAGCAATGGGTGAGAGGATGGAAACTGAGATGCCTGGGGAGGGGCTACGCCGCGGTTGAGAATGAGGGGCGCATAGAATGGGTGCCTGCAAAGTGTGTGAAAGCAGAACTGTGCAAGGATGTACAATGAATAATCCCTTTCTGAGTTGTCTCTTGCAGGGTCTGCTGACATGGATCCTCATGCTAGCCGTACCATTGGGAAAAGAAATGAGCTCCTTGACAAGATCGCAAGCAATATTGCAACGAGAGCAACACTGGAAAGGGTGGCAAAAGAGAGATATAAACTAGAACTGGATAGTAATAATTGGGGGGATCTTGTTGTGTGTAGTAATCATGGTTACTTGTGGGCTGCCATTGTTATGCTGTGTTATAAGACAAATCAAAGAGCGCCTGCGAGCGTTACATGAATATAGACCTGACCGCAATATGTATCCGCTTACGCAAGTAGCTTTGTAGAATTTTAGTAGCATGGGGAGGGGGAGATGTAGGGGAATAGACAGGGATCGGCGACCGGAAGATTACGGGATGTGACGGAAAGATAGACTCCTCCCCATAGGAGTGGCAGGAACAGGAAGCGCAAGAGCTATATAAGCGTGTGACGCAGCTAAATAGACGGACATTTTGTATCCATCATATTGATGTCTGTGCATCACTGTCCCCAGGGTGGGTAGAGCCCTGTGTCCCGGAGGTATGCGGCCCAAGATAAGTTCTCCCGTAGAAGCGTACAGCTACAATTGTGCATGCTCAGAAGGACCATGTGTGGGGAGGGGTAGTCCTTTCGTCCCTCAATTGAGTGGTTGCAATCTTCCCCTGAAGGAATTACCTTTCCCAAAGTTACTGTGCTTCTGCAATTGTCTAATTTTTCAGTGCCTTCTGGGGCAAGATGTTCCCTTTTATCACTGGTGACTTCACATCTGGCCTTCCCTTATCTTCACAACCTTCTTTATATGAGGATGTTTCCACTGTCAGTCCTTGAAGTTCTACTAATTTGTATTCTTTTGAGAAGATTCTCATTAGTGAGGCATACATTGCTAATACCCTCTTATATTTCGTAAGCATTATTTACTACCTTGAATATTCTAAAATTCTCAGCTGTTAGTCTCTACTCCTAACTGTGATCCTTTCTTAACTGCTACTAACTCCTATGCTATTCCATTTTATCCAAGAAGAATATACACATTTGAGGCAACAAAAGTCCTTTCAAAGCTACTAATGATTTTTGTGTTTTATTGAAACATTTACTAGCAAGTTTTAACTGCATTGCTTTCAACATTCTTGGAATGATGTATTCAATTAGGCTGCATCATCTGGCTCACTGTATACTTCAGTGTGCACTTCTACTCATCTAGTCACCAAGCTTGATTGCATCCCATTGTGGTGGGTTGACCTCGTGTAGCTGTACGCTTCTACGGGAGAACTTATCTTGGGCCGCATACCTCCGGGACACAGGGCTCTACCCACCCTGGGGACAGTGACGCACAGACATCAATATGATGGATGCAAAATGTCCGTCTATTTAGCTGCGTCACATGCTTATATAGCTCTTGCGCTTCCTGTTCCTGCCACTCCTATGGGGAGGAGTCTATCTTTCCGTCACATCCCGTAATCTTCCGGTCGCCGATCCCTGTCTATTCCCCTACATCTCCCCCTCCCCATGCTACTAAAATTCTACAAAGCTACTTGCGTAAGCGGATACATATTGCGGTCAGGTCTATATTCATGTAACTCTCGCAGGCGCTCTTTGATTTGTCTTATAACACAGCATAACAATGGTAGCCCACAAGTAACCATGATTACTACACACAACAAGATCCCCCCAATTATTACTATCCAGTTCCAGTTTATATCTCTCTTTTGCCGCCCTCTCCCAGTGTCGCTCTCGTTGCAATATTGCTTGCGATCTTGTGAAGGAGCTCATTTCTTTTCCCAATGGTACGGCTAGCATGAGGATCCATGTCAGCAGACCCTGCAAAGAGACAACTCAGAAAGGGATTATTCATTGTACATCCTTGCACAGTTCTGCTTTCACACACTTTGCAGGCACCCATTCTATGCGCCCCTCATTCTCAACCGCGGCGTAGCCCCTCCCCAGGCATCTCAGTTTCCATCCTCTCGCCCATTGCTCACTGCCTGGGAACCTTACTCGTACCTGCGGATAGCGCTTGCCTGCTTGAGCTTTGCCAAAGTGCTTCTCCACTGCTGTAACTTGCTCCTGCCCGCGTATAAAATGATTAAGCGAATATAATGCACGCATTAAAATAGTTTGCTGAGCTGCTACGGGTATAGCTCCCTTATACCTCTCCCCCTCCCCAAGCTGTATTATTTTTGCTTTCAAGGTGCGATGAGCGCGTTCTACTATAGCCTGCCCTGTGCTATTGTAAGCAATGCCGTGTTTTAATACAATATTCCAAGCTTTACACCATTCTTGGGTACTTCGAGCCCCTTTTCTCTAATTTCTCGCCATAAACTTCGCACTAGTTTGGCATCTATCGGCGTCCACTCCACTCCTCCTCCTGGAGCTAATCGGACAGGGAAGATCCCGGGCATCTCTATCCTTACTCCATCGAGGCTACAATCTCTGGCTATCAGCCGCCAGTTAGGTAACTCGACTGACTGTCGCTGGGGTGCACCCTTCGTTAAAAGTCCTGTCTGCTGCCGAGTTACTTCCCCTAGTGCACGCATAACCTGCTGCAGCTGCCGCAGCACGTCCTCCGCAGACCCCTCCGGAGCTGCAGCACCCTGGACCTCCCCTTTTGACGGTCCCTTTCCTCCCTCCTTCTGACTGGTCCTCCGAGTCTCTGCTGTTTTGTGCCTCTTTTTTGCGCGCCGCAGGCAAGCTGCTCTCTCTTCCCACATATGGGCATCGGTTTCTCCCCCAGTTTCTGATTCGCTGCTACTCGAAGTTGTTCTATACTCCCCCTGTCCTCCCCTCCAGGCACCCCAATCCCCCTCCTCGCCCGACTCCCATCTCAAGGGTTGCCCCGGGAGCCAGTCTCGAGGGTCGGGCAGAGGGCTGTGCCGCTGCCGGCGCTGCTTCCGGCGCTGATCATCTTTCTCCTTCCGCTCCGTCACTCCCGCTGCGTCCGCTGCCACGTCACTCTCCCCGCGCGCAGGTACCCGCGCCCGTGCCAAATCATCCCAGGGGTATGCGGGGCGGGGGGGGCATTCCAAGGGTCCTGCTGGCTCAACAGGGAACACCGCCGCTTCCCGATCCACCTCCTTGGGAGCCTCAGACTGAGTCGCTGGCCAGGCTACTCCGTCCGAACTCTCCCCTTCTTTCCCATCCCCCGCGATGCTTGCCCCTGTCTGCGTCCCCACTGCCCCCCCTGGGTCTCTTTCCGGGCTACTGTCGCCTGTAGCACCGTGCAGGCACAGCCGCGCCTGCCGCCACGTCTCCTGATCATCCCGAGCTTTCAATAGTAATCGGTGTATTTTTCCCCAGAGCTGTATGTACTGGGTTTTTCCCATCATAGCCCTTTCGGCTAACTCCTCTTTAATCCTCACCCACTTATCCTTATTAAATATGTCTGCGGGACTTCGTATGAGCCCCTGCGTAATCATCCATCGGATGGCCTTTGAGGTAGGCGTCTTCGATATCGAAGTACCATATTCCTTCCCCAATCCCTTCAGTACCTTTACGACTGAATCCATGGCGCGCCCGCCGACCTGCGGCTCCCCGTCCCGCCCCTGCCTACCCCAAGCTATCTTTTCCCCCCGGCGAACCTGCCAAGCCTCCCCGCTAATCACGTCGGGGTCACCACTTGTAGCTGTACGCTTCTACGGGAGAACTTATCTTGGGCCGCATACCTCCGGGACACAGGGCTCTACCCACCCTGGGGACAGTGATGCACAGACATCAATATGATGGATACAAAATGTCCGTCTATTTAGCTGCGTCACACGCTTATATAGCTCTTGCGGTTCCTGTTCCTGCCACTCCTATGGGGAGGAGTCTATCTTTCCGTCACATCCCGTAATCTTCCGGTCGCCGATCCCTGTCTATTCCCCTACAACCTTGGCTGGCCACCAGGTGCCCACCAAGCTGCTCTGTCACTCCCCCTCCTCAGCTGGACAGGGGAGAGAAAATATAACAAAAGGCTCATGGATCAAGGTAAGGACAGGGAGATCACTCACAAATTACTGTCACAGGCAAACCAGACTCAACTCAGGGAAATTAATTTAATTTATCATAGAATTATCATAGAATGGTTTGGGTTGGAAGGGACCTTAAAGGTCATATAGTTCCAACGCCCCTACCATGGGCAGGGACACCATCCACTAGACCAGGTTGCTCAAAGCTCCGTCCAACCTGGCCCTTCAACATTTGAGGGGTTGGGGCAATTTATTGCCAATTTACAATAGAGTAGGATAATGAGAAATAAAATCAAATCCTAAAACACCTTCCCCCCACCCCTCCCTTCTTCCCAGGCTCAACTCCTAACTTCTCTACCTCCTCCCCCCAAGTGGCACAGGTGGATGGGAAATGGGGGTTGTGGTCAGTTTGTAATGCTTCATCTCTGCTGTTCCTTCCTCCTCACACTCTTCCCCTGCTCCAGCGTGGGGGCCCTCCCACAGGCTGCAGTCCTTCACAAACTGCTCCAGCATAGACCCTTTCCAAAGGGTGCAGTCCTTCTGGAACAGACTGCTCCAGCGTGGGTACCCCACAGGGTCACAACTTCCTTCAGGGCACATCCACCTGCTCTGGCGTGGGGCCCTCCACAGGCTGCAGGTGGATATCTGCTCCACCGCGGACCTCCATGGGCTGCAGGGGGACAACCTGCCTCACCATGGTCTTCACCCGAGGCTGCAGGGGAATCTCTGCTCTGGCACCCAGAGCACCTCCTCCCCCTCCTTCTTCCCTGTCCTTGGTGTCTGCAGAGTTGTTTCTCCCACATATTCTCACTCCTCGCTCCCAGCTGCTGTTGTGCAGCAGTTTTTCCCCCTTTAATATGTTATCACAGAAGTGCTACCACCATCACTGATGGGCTCAGCTTTGGCCAGCGACGGGTCCATCTCGGAGCTGGCTGGAACTGACTGTTGGACATGGGGGCAGCTTCTGGCATCTTCTCACAGAAGCCACCCCTGTAGCCGCTGCCCGCCCCCACCCTCCCCCCGCTACCAATACTCCACCTTCATCACTCTTCTGCTCTGTTGCTACCAAAAGCATGTTTCATCAAATCAACCATAAATCAAATGGAAGGATTAGAAAGCATTAGTTAACATCAGTAGCTACAAACTGCTACAGTTTACTGGCTGTAAATTCCATTTTGACTCTTTCCAGTCACACTTCAGCCCTGCATGAAAAATCCTTTGCAATTTGTAATATATTCAAGGAGATGCTTTACTACAGATACACCATACTAAGTTTTCTCATCTATATGCTACATAAGAGGGGAAAACAACATGATAAATTATTATGCTGTAATAATATCAAGTACCCATGTACTCCTGCTCAAATTTTGGCTAACAGCTCATGCTAAGGCCTGATGCATGCTGGGAGCGGCACCATTAGGTCAAAGCGAGGACACCAGGTAGGCAGGACAGGGGGCCAGAAAGAGCTAAAGGGCCATGATGCAGCCATTATCACCTGCATATTGGTGTCTCTTGCAGCCATCATGTTTGCATATTAAGTGTTTGGCAGTTTCATCAGAATCTGCTAGCTCATGGAAATGGTATAGACCAAACCTCCAAGCTTACCCAAAAAGCTTTTCCAGTGGATCCAACAGCAGCTGGACTGCTGAAGCTTTCCTGCTTCCCAATGTGATAGAGGGAATGCCTGCACCGTGATGGAGGAGGAAGGATGGGCACTCTCACTCTTGGCTAGGGAACTAATCTTGCTCATAGGTGCACGAGTTAAGAGTTACGGGTTATGAGTTGCAAGTTATGAATTGGAGAACTTGCAAGTGAGAAACCTCATAACTTGAGGGGTGAATAACTTAATTCAGGTGATAGACTAGTCTGGGGAAAGGGGACGGAGCCCTTGTTTGTTGTGTTATATTTCTTAATGAGCTCATAAAATAAAGTTTAATTTACAGAGTATGTTGGCCTATAAATTTGAGAGATCTAAATGGACCGTGACAACCCATTCAATGGCTAGCTGAATTTATACTGTTGATGTATCAATATATTTGATATTGCATACATATGCTTTAGGTACTTACCTTCAAATATGTCAGTTTGAAGCAGCTTATTTGCAGTCAACTAATAAAAAAAAACTAAATGAAGAGACTTAAGTGTTTAAAGGATTTGAATTAAATGAAAAGCAAACAAACGAAGTGTTCAGAAGAGCAAGCTCTGATTGTATAACTTCACCTAGTACCAAAGTGCTCCATAGTACATACTACACAAGCAAAATGTGGTGTCCTGATCACAAAGATCTCCAGTCAGGTTATAATATATAACAGAAACAGAAAAGGTAACTTCTGTCATAAAGGTCTGAAGCTACACTAGTAAGATTACATGGTACCTCAGGAAGGTATTCTTAGTACAGCATAGTGGAATAAATGGTGCTTGTGTTTTTAATTGGACCAAATAGAGCTTTTAAGTTATTACTATACTAACAAAGAGCAAATGCAATGGCTCAGGATTAAGTTTTATGAAAGATAGTAAATGAAATAATGAAGAGATATTAGCCTGGACAGAATTTTTAGCTAAGTAAGAAGCTGCCATTTGAAATGCTGCAAAAGAGGTAAACCAATTTGCTTATACAGGTACTGAAGTAGGATTGCACATTAACAATCAGAATGGCAGTACGGAGAGGATAGGCAGTAAATGGGTCACATTTGGACAGAAGTCATGCTATGTGAAAAGAATTCTAACCTTTGATTCTTCACAACATCCATAGGTGTACATACTAGTGCTTACCAATGGCAGTCGCCAGCTTGAGCAGCTGGAAGACACACATAAACTTCATAGTATCCTTATCACCCTGACAAAAAACTTAAAGCCTAAGTGCTTATGGAGATGACTTGTATTAATAATGATTTAGAGGACCTCCTGCCTCCACACACATTGAGTAACATCCTGTTATTTCTGCCAAATTTGAAATTAAGATAATGAGGTTTTTTTATTTTAATAAATAGTCAAGATGCCCATGATTCTTAATTAGACAAGCAAAGCTCTGAGTTGTACCATTGGGCAATTATTTGACTAAACCCTCTGTTAAACATTGCCATTTTATGGACTGAGAAACAGCGGTGGTCCAAGGTTCCAGTTAGCTTCCATCTGGTTTTGGCCCAAAGACAACAGTTTTGGTGCGTAAGCAAAACTAAAATTAGCTACATTATCTTATAGCAGAGTACTGGAGAACGTGATGCAACTATCTTACTCCCTTATGCTAAGGTATGTAAAGAATTAAAGAAAATGGATACTTGAATTCTTACTTTGTCATGCGATTCATCCGTTCTTCCAAAGTATTTCCAACACTAGAAGGAAAAGGTGCACACATTTACAGGCCTAGGGTTATTTTGGACATGGCTCCAAAAATGTTTATTTGAGCAAGTACATTTCAGAATTAAAAAAAAAATACATACGCAAGACCGTGACCATTATTGTGCTAAGGAGAAAAAAAAATAATATGCAAGATGGCTCAAAGTTTCCTTTTGAGAGATGATCAAGTTAAAGGAAGGCACTGAAAGATGCCTTGTGTCAAGATGCAGTTCTGGGAAGAAAAATACCACTTCAAAATTTAGTTGTAAAATATTTTGCCTTTTTTTGTTGTTGGTTTTAAATCAAATCCCTTTTTCAGTTTTGTGTTGTTTTTTTTTTTTTAATGGCCTCATTTACTGTTTGAGTTTTCAAACTAAGGAACCCTTCAGGTTCTATATTTGCAAGCCACAGAATCCCCTGAGGTAGTCAACATGAATGTAAATCAGAAAGATAACTTGAGAAAACTGCAAATTAAATGTGTCCTACATGTAGGGCATTCTTTGACAATCATTTCAAGGTAAAAGGACTGGCAAATTACATTGCTTCTCATTGCGTACGGTACTTTATCAGAGAAACAAAATTCTATTTGGCATTTGTATTAAGCGCTGGGGGAACAGGGACAATTAAAAAATATTGATATCCGTGATAGTAATACTGCAGTAGTTATGTATCCAAATTAACCTGTATGCTGTAAACCCAGGGGAAGACTAAGTTTCCCTGTATGTTTAATAGAGGAAACATGGCTATCCATTTTGCCAAGGGGCAATAAGAAAAGGAGACATGGGTAAGACTGTCAGTGTAACACTTTGAGAGTTTTACTTTCATATTTTAAATATAAATTAAGATTTGACAAATTATTTATATCTGAAGCTATAAAATAAATACCTCCATTTTTACTTTTAGGATTAAAAAAAAGTCTGGCAAAAAAGTTAGTGACACAAAAAACCCTGAAAAACTGTATTATTCAAAAGTAATTCCTTACATGCCATCACTTTTATATATATGTTAATAAATGTGCAACATACTTGTATCTGTTTTCCTTAAAATGTAGGCTGATTATTGGAAAAATGCTGCTTCTTAAGCCTGCCATTAATCAGGTTAATATTTGTGTGTCTTTGGGGAGGTTTCAATGGTATATATTTCTCATGTTACGCAAAACAAGGGCAAATGCCTCTGAAAGAAGTGCATTTTACATATTAATACTTTATATAATCAGTATGTTTCATTGAGTCATTCAGAGATAACAAAAGCTACCAACACCTCTTCTGTAAGCATTTAACATATATGAGATTAATTTATGCACACAATATTCCTATTGAAATGCTTTATTTTTCATTCAGGTACATCTTTAAATGAGATGCATTTTTTTTCCTGAGAAAAAGTAATAGCATGACATGTCGAAAAGACAATCCTTTGCACTGTTGCAGTCTGACCACAAACTTAAATAAGTGAAATGAATGTTATGATTAAGATGCTAGTACTTACTCTACTCATTTGTATATACAAGTAGTAATTAACCTCAGACTCAAAAGTAAAAGCCGTAGCTTAATATCAGATTCTGAGTCAAGAGGCAGACGCTTTGTTCAAGCCTCCCACTGACAGAATGGGAGTGGGGAGGGCTATTTGAAAGAAGACACCCCACCACCCCCAGTCACTGGTGTACTCATGTCTTATAGCCAACAGGAACTGATCTCTCTTCTAATCAATTTGGTCTCTACACACCTACATTGCTGTCAACAGCTATTCCATGGCCTTCTCTTTCTGGAAGCAGAAATCAAAGTTCTTAGTTAAGCAGACTTTCAGCCAAGTATGCAGCAATTAATTTCTACTATAAATTTTATTATGAATTTACTTAGCAGTTATATAATGACAATGCATTTTATTAATCATTACAATACAGAAGCTACCTGTGCTACACATATGCAATTGTCTAGATTGTCTATGTGTTATTGACCAACTGTTAAATATTGGAAGTGAACATAAAAGATTCAAATCAACATGGGTGGATTTTGTCTAGAGAGCTACTACTGTTTGTTTCATACTTTCATTTTAGAGACTCATGTATCAGGAAGTTATGTAAGTTGAAGAACAGACCTTTAAACAAGATTTGGTTCAAGGTCTTGAATAGTTTTCATTTATTGTTAGTTTATTCCTATGCTTATTCACAAGTAATGAGAATGATTCCCTCCCCCCCCCCCCCCCCCCCCCATTTGGTCAGACTTAGCAAGCATCAGGTGTTCCAAACAAAAAATACAGTTAATGTCGCATTTCTCAGTAGTAGAGCACTTACTGGTATCACCCAAACATTAATTTCAGTTCAGGCAAACCTCCTACGTCTACATTTATCTGCCCCCAAGCAGCATGAAACATCTAAATTGAATTGACCTGAACTTATCTAAAGATCAATTTCATTCAGATAAAATGAAAATCCTCCTCATTCAAGAGATTCCAGAACTGACACGTGAACCAGAAGAGCACCCTACTGAGTCAGGCAAAACATAAACTGAACATGAAGTTTTCATCTTTCATTAACAATTGGAATGAAACATCTATATTTAAACAACTTTATTAACATAGTCAAGCAGTGATTAACATTCACATCTATTATGTCACAGCATACAAATGTAAATACAAAATTACTACAGTACAATATATTTTCTCTGCATGATCCAAAATATTTGGTGGCCCCAAAAACTCTTTAAAATTCAGCAGTTTATAAAAAATTAAGACCATATTCTATTTAAAATCAAGTTCTGTTAGCAAATAGGCAGACTTCAAGAAATATCACTCAGTTTAGTACAGTTTGAGAGGTTGCAGGAGGATGTTTGAAGGAAACATTCCAACATTGTGACAGATACAGAAACATCAGTTTCAAAGCTTTCAAGCAAGACTCATACAATCTAAGTTGTCAGCAGAAAGATCAGTCATCTTTAATTTTAAACTATTTTATATACAACATCCAATAAAAAATTTTAGAAGTGTTTAGTATTAGTAAGTCAGACATACATAGCTAGCTATCTCTTCCCATGAAAAAAGATAGTATTACACTGGAGATTTCAACAGCCAAATAAACCTGCTTATAACCCATCTTTTTTTCTAATCACCATCCCTGTAAAAATCACCCAGGCCTTCTCAGTTTTATTGCTCACCCAAAGTAAGGAATTAGATACCTAAGGTGAAAGTAGCACAATAGAACCAGCTTATAGAAAAGTGATAGTATAAGTGTTGAATTTTTGAGACATGGATTTGGCTTACTTAAAAAGTACACTGTAACACCACACAGGGATTCATCTTTTATAGAGCCATTTTAACTTCCCTCACATAAATACATTCAAGTAAGTATCCATCCTTATTATTTTAGCAGAATATACTCTACAAGGCAAGCAACAGGAATACTCATCTCAGAATTTCCCATTTAAACTAATTATCTAAAACTGGCAAGCTCCAAGCATTAAGTGCAAAGAGCAAGCATCAGCAGCAGACCAAAAAAGTGTCTGTTGGAGAAGAATACTTAGTAGACTGATTGATGCAAGTCATTCTGGCACATGTATAGGTGAGTGAAATACACAGCTACTGATTGAGCTTTATTTACTCAAGATGAGGTTACTGGAAATACATAATACATCACAAATACATATACAAACTACATCAGCATCTATCTGAAATAACTGCAGGATGTTTTGCAGTTTACTGCAGTCATTTCACTGTAGAGCTTAACCTTTATTTAAGATAAAAAGTTACTCTTTAGACCCTATATAGGAGCTTTATGCATTTATCCTCATGAAAGAGATAAAATTGAAGCAATTACTGTTAAGTTGCAACTTCTTTCCTTGATAAAATCCGAAACAAGATTTCCAATACAATGTTACATTTAAAGCATTTTTCAAGAAATGTTTCAGTTGTTTGAATATGGATACATTCTCATCAAGGGAGGAATGTTTTTGCACTTTTATCTATTAATACATTCAATATGAATAAAACAGGTGAAGCAAACGTCATTATTGTCCAACAGTAGAAGGTTAGAGTAAGTTTAAGACAGAGGAGCTGCCTAATATGAAATACATAAACTGATATAATTAAGACACATTTTTATAAGCATGTGTTCTGAACAAAAAGGGTACAAGAGTATTCACCTGAGATAATGTTAGCATTTGAATATTTCTAAGTAGCAATGAGTTTCACTTGAGGAAAGCCACTTGAAGCTTTAATATACATTTTACTATTATACAATATATGCAGTTTAAGTAATTAAGATTGATGCTAAAATAAGAGTCCTAAAAAAAGAAATCACAGTATCAATATTGTTAGTTTCAAAATTTATGCTACTTCATAAGTTTAAATTATAATGATTATAAATTTTAAACCCATTCTTCCAAAACTGATCTTTTGAGCACAGGCTTTAAGGAGCAATAAACTAAAGCATAATAATTAGCTTATTAAAATTTATACATATTCACCAATTTAGAAAATAATCAAGCTTCGGGAAAAATTTACAAAATTCATTATTTTTGCTTGCACTGATTAAAATAATGAACTATTTAATCTTTTCTCCTAAATGAAAAGAGCTGTTTCCTGAATGTGGAATGAAAAAAATTTAGTATTGAACTTCTAATTTAACAGCAAATTAGAACTGCCAAAAAGATGCATTTCATAAGGATTTTAAATACCCTTTCTGTTACCAACTTAGGTTGATCAGCAGCTTTTCTTCACTCTCTGAATCCTTCAAAAAGGGAAGCTCAAAACAGGAAAAAGGCATATATAACAACAGCAAACACTGACCTCCTGAGGTTCCTACAACAAAAATATTCAAGTAGAAAATCTACGCCGTTACTTAACAGCAGCTATTTCTGTAGTTTAGCAGACTAACAGCACTTTATTCAGTGTGTAAGGAATAAAAGAAGCCATGCTTTTAGCATGCTAAGAGGCAGAAACACTGGAATGTAACAAACTCAATTGTACTAGTATAAACATTCAGTCAACATTCAAGAACTGTCAAGAGTACACCACAAGAATTAAAATACTTTTTATCTATCCCATTATCGAATTATAACTGTTAACGTCGATTCAGAACTTTTCTTACCTCAGATTAAACCCTAAATGGCTTCTGCAATCTCTGCGCTATATTATGCATTAGGAATACGGTTTATTTGCTTTAAAATATAGCACAAGAGAACTTACTGATACAAAAGACTATTTTGTCAGTACAGTTTATTTTTGCCTTAATTATTTTCCTTGCTGTTATACCATATCATTTCACATCTGTACAAATACCTATTAAAATACTATGTATAAAAGGGGCATGCTAAGCTAATCTGAGGTGGCGTGGTTTTGTTTGGTTAAAGAGGCTTTCTGAAATTTAAAAAGTTTAACTAAACTCAGATTCTAGCTGTAATGCTACAGTATTGTTTGGGTAAGTTTCCTATTCTACAAATTTTTTAAAATGTAATTTCTCTGAAACTCTTCCCTAATGTTCAAACACGCTGAAAGTTAAAGCAAGTTTGCATCTAAAATAATACCGTATCTTGCTAAATTTTAAAGTTTGGGTTTTTTTTCTCTTCTTTCAGAATTTGGTTCTGAAGTGTTTTTAGTGACTAAAGCTATTATTAATTTACTTCGGCGTTATTAGTTAATGAGGAATTTTGCATTTGCTACCAAAGCAATGTAATTTGAAAGCAAGTTATCACATGCAATTTTGACACCCCCCCCCCCAAAAAAAAAAAAAAGGGTGGTGGTGGTGAGAATGGGTCACATTTAAAACGTGCATGCTATCATGCATTGAAAAAAACCAACACTCTTTAAACAGCATCTATAAGTCCACACTCATACAGCTCAAAATTCAGTGCAATGGCTAAATCATTTAACACTCAGAGAACAGCACCATGCAAATAGCAGCAAGTTCTTAAACAAAAAACACACCCACCCTAAAAAATCCAAAACAACAAAAACCCCAAAACACAAACAACCCCAAACTGTTATCCAATATTCAGTTTGGCAATGCAAAGGTGAGAAACTAAATCTATAAAAAGGCCGTTATGGCTTAGTTTTGTCTTGCAGGTTAATTATGCAGCACTTGAAAATGGAAAGGTGCGGCTTCACCTCTGACCAGCAGAGTTAAAAATCTCTCCATTTTCCTTTATCATCATGGGCTACTCTTTAGGCAGTCTAAATTAATAAAGACTTGCCACTTTCAGATGAACAGAAGGATCAAGTGTACCAGTTAGGATTTCACATTCACAGTACATAAGAAAATACACATGGAAAGAAAAGTAAAGGGTTAACTTAAGGATTTATTCACAGGAATACATGTAAGTAGAGAAAGGAAAAAAACACAAACAAAAACACCCAAACCAAAACATCAACAGAAAAGCTAAACAAATGAAGATGATCCAAATCAACTTTCACTCTGTAGCTTTAAACTTGCACCCATGTGCATTTAACTACATCAAAGGGCCACCAACATGCGCAGATACATTTTAGATACCCTGCATTTCATCCAATAATTTAAACATCTCTAAGATCATGCTGTGAACAAAAAGAAAGCATAAAAGGTAATACATTGAGTGGGAATAAACACAAATATAGCAATCATGTAATTAACTTCTACAATTGTCTTTATGTGCTAACACTTATGCAGCCTTTAATGGGTTTACCACGTAACTAATTTTTAGAGATTCTGCTAAAAATCACTAATATATAACCGTGCAGAAAGCACATTACACTGACAGCACAGAGGCAAATATTTTGCAGTTATATCAGCTTTCCACATTGTGCAGGTTACACACAATACAATATCAATCTGAATCTTAACAGATGCTAAAAAGGTATTTCAAGGCCTAATTGTTAACTACAGCACTTTATATCTATATTCTTAATAAAAATAAGATCCACAGAATCTAAGAAAGGAATTTTAAATGCAGGGCTATATTGAATTGGTAAACTGCAACACAAGACTGGCGCAACATAGGTAAATATATACCAATTTCACTCTATGTGATGCAAAAGCATGCTACTTTTCCACTAATTTAAATGACTTCTGATCACTATGAGCCAGAATTCATGCCTGAACCCTAAACTGCACGTTAAGAATAATGCCTTACTCTAGAAATTAAATCTAATGAAGTATGATAACCAAATCATATCCACTACTTTAATTTTTTTAAAAAATGTAAAAATTAATATGTCAATCTTTCCTTTGAAGTGTCTCTCCCCTTACCCCAAAAATAAAAGGAGTGACTCTTGGCAGCTTGCAGGTTGCTTCATTTTGTTCAAGTTAACCTTTATTAATTTACAACAGGGTTTCTATATTGTACACTGCAAGTGCCTGCTCCTAATACAGACACAAGCTGCATTTTAACTGTACTAACTTAATTTGTTCAGTTATTCATTAACATGCAAATTACCTAGGAAACCCATCAAACAGGATGAAAAAAATGTAGAAAACCGTTACTTAAACATAAAAGAAAAAAAGAGAAAGCATTTTACTGTTTGTGACCCCCATTCTTAGGTTTCCTTTATTGTGTGCAAAATAGTTTTCTTCTTCATGTATCCCTATGGTTCAATTATACGGATCTTATTTTGGTACAATTCCCCACAATAGTCCAGAATGTGCTCTTTTATTAATATTTTTTTCTTCTTCTTCTTCACATCCAGTGCAGAGCTGTAACAGGAGACAGATTTCTACCCACAAAAGCTCCAGATGTTAAAACATTTCCCAACATCGACTTAATACAGTGACAGCAACACCTCCCTCCCACCCCTCCCCAGTAGGGTTGGGATTGTACTGTATTCCCTACTGGTTTACCCTTCCCCCCGTAAAGGGTAACATTTTCCCTGGGTGCAGAGGCTCCCTCATAGTCTCCCAGACTGAGGGACCTGTAAAAGAAAAGACAGAGGTATTAGTTAAATCTTATCTTGAACCTTAACTGACAGATCAGTACGTAAACAGAGAACTTTTTTGCCTTTTTTTAAAGCGGTAGGTGCCAACCTTTAACTTCAAAATGAATTTATGCCTAGATTTTCCCTTTTAGGTCTGTTTATTTAAAGCTACACTGACAGTTCCACTATTGTGGCTAAGCTTATATTTAAGATAAAAGCAGTCATATATTCGAACAAGCTTTTGCCTTTTTCATACAAGGTTATGAGGTAGTTATGACATGGAGAAATAATATTAAACATACCTTCTACTGACCTAACAATTTAACTTTTAGGTGGATTAAACAAGATAGCCATAGCGTCTCCTCAGTACAAACTGAGAATAATTGACAATTTTACCACTTTGGATTCTTCTTCATTAGGATAAAAACCTCCCACTTATTTCAGAACTAAAATCCCCTCATTTATAAATATGTAAATGTTTGAAATTGGTTTATTTTTAATCCATTGTTCAGATCAAATGTAATTAAAACAATTTCTTACGTCACTGACTGACAAATCTTAGGCTGACTTTTTAGAAGTTGTCCATTCAACAATAAAACAGAATTGCATGATTCACTCCCATAATTTCAGTACAAAAATTCTAGAGCAAGTATCAAATTTATATAAAGATTGAATGATTAAATTTAATTTGCCCTCTTTTTTGGGTAGCATAATAATTTCTTCACAGTATCACAGTACTTTACACACAGGAACTTTGCTTTATACAGTGCGCACAAAACAGCATACAAAGCAAGGTGGTATAATAGTACAAGTATTCTAGAATGCACAATCACTGCCCTTTGTTGAAGTTGAATCATTCCCCAGACAGAACTGTAACAATTCTGAATTGGTGCATAAAGTGGAACATGGCAATAATAAACACATCAGCCTCCCCAAAACATCAAGCTCAACAGTCAATAGAGTTACAGATTAGCATAACATCCTTTATTCAGTGCAAAGATCGTCTAAGTATGTGGTTATGAATATATTCGAGTTCTCATGGCTAAAGTGTCTTAACAAACTTGCTTTCCTATCCTAGGGAAGTATTCCTGCTTAGACCACATCTTCCATCTACTAATTCATAAGACATAAGGGAGCCTGTAACTTTAGTAAGACGGCTTGAGGATTTTGCTTATTAAACCTGAACAGGCACTTCTGAACACTTCTACACTTCCAACCTTATCTTGATACGCTACTGTGCGTATTGTACACTCTTTCTCTCTGTAAAAATAAAAGAGTTGGACAAATGCTTTTGCTACAGCTACCACCATTTAGGTACAATATGCTTTTTTCCCCCCCCTTCTTATAGGAAGGAAATATATCTGTTCCAGCATATCTGAAAGATTTTAGTCTAATGAACTAATTATGTTTCATATAATGTAAACAGGGAGTAAGGCTGTTATACAGCTCTGTTTAGCAAGGAAGATTTGTGTGCTTACCTCCAATTATGGGACTGCAGCTACAGTGCATAAGGTTAAACTCCGTAGTAAGCTGCAAGGCGCTCTTTTAAGGGAAGAGGAAACTGGTCAGAGAAACGCCTCCAATTCTCATCCCCAACTTGATTCTTAAATCCATGAAGAATCTACAAATGGGGGGAGGAGAAGTCAAGATAATTATTAATCATTAAACAGTAGATACACGATCATTATTTACTAACAACATATGCAGTAAGCCACAAACTGCTGGATTGTGCATCCGTCCATTTGAATTCCCCAATTTAATGTTACTAAGAAACAAAGGAAGCCTAGTAATGTCTGTCTTAAAAGAAAAAAACCCATAACATTTCAGTTAAGGGTGACATATAGAATACAGCTACACACCAAATTAGTATAAAATATATATTCTATTCTATATAAATATACATCCATGTGTGTATGTATTTTTAATGACTATGGTGACTTACAACCTAGAGTTAGGCCATTTCAGAATGCTAAACATTTTGTCAGTTGACACAGTTTATATGTTAAGATTACTGCATTCATGTTTATTTTTCTTTTAAAGGTATACTATGTTCTGGGAGGAAAGTTGAACCAGAACCACAGCCAACATTTGACAGAATGAATGCCTGTCAATTTCTGGCACAAATACAAAAGCATCCTGAAGGATGTGTTTTTTCCATGGAACATGTAGACAACTATTAATCTAAAAAGGAAGCTTTTAAAGTCTTTTGTGTTTTGAAAGAACAGGGATCCACAGCAGTCAAAAGCCAGCATAGGAGGGGAAGGATGAAAAAAAATTTAAAAAAAAAAAATCACCAAAACAACCTACAGGTTTCAGTCTGGACCCTCCAATGTAATAAATTAACTGAAGACTGCAAAAAAAATTTTGAATGATGCTGTCAAAAACGTCTGTAGTATTTTAGCTTGAAAACAGCAGGTTAAAAGGCAGACATACAAAAGAAAAGCAGATGAAATGGCTCTTCCTAATAAAAAATAATGCAGACAGCCTCTAAAGTTTTGGTTTGTTTTTCTTTTTTAAACTCAAGGATACTGAATCCTGGAACTGTCTGTCATGAAAACATCCTCACAAAAAAGGCAATGTCAAGGTTAAAGCTCATGGTATTGAGTTCACCCTCAACACAACTTTCTCAAGCAGAGCTGTTCTTAAACAGCATGTAGCAATAACAACATTAGTGTCACCAGTTAATTTACTGCTTCCACAGGCAGATTCACCTCTCTTTCCGAACCCAAGGAGTCTGATTAGCCAGCTGCCAAGAAACTGCTGAAAAAAATCTAAGAATGTTCAGGTGCAACAAAAGGAACACTTTTTAAAAATAATCTTCCAGTACAGCAAGTGAGCTTCAGCTACAGTCTTCAGATATCTTGCTTTTATAAAACATGATACAATTCTTAGTGTATGTATCAGATCTCACTGGCAGCTCATCTACCCGTGCTCTTGGAATGGGTATTTTCTCTCAGCTCTAGTGCTCCAAAAGCAATAAATCAACCAACCCACCCACCCCAAAAAACAAACACTGGACAGCCCACTAGCAAGAGAAAGACCTCATGGGACTACAAAAAGTGTTTTTTCCATTGTTCTTAAAAGGCACAATTATTGTTGGAAAAACATGTTACTGGACTACAGTAATCATGTATTCGGCTAGCATAAAAACTCACTCCAATGAGGAAGTAATGTAAAAAAAGTGCATGCTATCACTTGAAGAAAGCTTTGTCTCCTTTCTTGCATGGCAAAAAGCACAAAAGGGTACATTTTAAAAAGCAAGGACATCCTTATGCCAAGTGACCAAGAAACATTGTCTTTAGTTTGAATGCATTGGATCCCACATAGATATCCTGGAAATAATCTGAAAAAAAGATGAGTGTAGCTTATTGAAGCAAGTATTGAATACTGAAGGACCAGAACAGAAACATGTACTGAAATTGCTTTGGACAATCATCACAGACAGCATCCTAGACTTTCTTTTAAGCTTGTATTTACCATTTCCTTCAGCTGATACTCACAGCCATGCATTTCCTGACCCTGATGTTCCTTTGAAGCCTCTCAGATAAATGGTTTCCTAACTAGGACAGCGAGATTTTTGTCTTTGCTCCTTAAGATGGGATTAAAAAGTTCTAGATTCTGTTCTGATGTTCACATGTGGCATTACATGAAGAAAAAAGTGTCAATACTGACCCATGATCCAAGTATGTACTTAAAGCTAAAACAGAGCATATTTCTAAGAGGACCATTAACTTCTGACATACATCCTCCCTAAAAACAGAGATTTCACAGCATACAAGGGGAGCCACACTACTGAACAGTAATGGCATCTGTTTATGAAACTGAAATAAGTATATCTTGTTCTGTTTTTTCAACCTAAGACACCAGGGCCAAAACACAATATATTACTTTCTGGGTGGGGTTGTTTTTTTTGTTTTGTTTATTTTACACAAGGTAAACAGTCCTTTTGCTTAAATTCTATTGACACTTTGTCTAGGGATGCATTCTTGGCTATCACTGTACATTAGTTTCTTGAAGACTTGCTTATCCAAGAGGAATTCTGAGGAGGATTAAGCAACCCCAAAAACTTATTTTCAGCCAAAGCAAGATCAGAATACCACTGGAAGACTTTTCATTTGCAATTTTCTAGATATTTCTCCAAAAAAAGTGTGTGTGTGAGAGGAGTCAGTCTTGAACCACACAGCTCTCATTTTCTAGAAAAGAAAAAAAAACACCACACACAGGAAAAAAAAGTCTTATATGTGGTATAAAAAACCCAAACAAACACCTGTTATCCCAAATGCAGTCAAAACGTAGTAGGCTGGACATTATGAAAAACTTGAAAGGATAATCATCCTCAAGGAGCAAGATCTCAAGTAAGCCTTTCAAGACTGTTAAAAAGAATTTTGGAATAACCTGAAAGCATGTAAGAAGATATAGGTAAATGAACTTCAGATTTCTATGTTTTGTCTGAAAGTTTATGACTTTGCAAGAAAGCCTTCATGACCACACACACAGTAAGTGCTAATAGCAGAAACAGAAAGCAAGAAAGAAACAGAGGATCCAAACCAACCACAGTTCAGATATACTGTCATACTAGAAACATTACCTTACAGAACATGTCTCTGAGATCATCTTTTGGGCTAATCCAGGACGCAACAGCATCACAAAAAAAAATGAAGTCCTATAAGATTAAACAATCACATAGGTTAGAAGCCTCAATTTATAGGTCTGAAAACAATACTTGATGTTTGTTCTATGAATTATGCAGGGTATTTGATCCTAATTCACAACTGCTTTCGGTTTTATGTCTTTATTTTCCCGTTAATTAAGACAATAATGGTAAGTTATTGTATGCTTAAGTGTATGGAAATAGAAATAGCCGAGTGTAGGAATAGCTTTGTTTAATCAGGTTTTTGATTAAATAAAGCCACAGTTAAAAAAAAAAACAAAAACAAACCCAAACCAAAAAAACAACACACACACACACACACACCCCCCCTCCCCTCCCACACCACACTTGTCTAATTCTTTCAGTACACATATTGAGTTTGAGAACCAATCATCTTAATAACAATTGACAAACTCAAGACCACACTCGCAACTCACTCTCACATATTTCCAGTTGGGGAAAAAAAGCTGCTGTATTTCTTTAAGCAGAGCCAGAAGTTGTTTCTGGGATATGCAGAGTGTTTATCATACAGGTTCAAAACTAAGGCCACCCCAAAATCCCTACATTTAGTTCATCTGCTGTCATGCATTACCTCCTACACCATTAAAACATCAGTCTTAATAATTAAGTTGATAATGCATATGGTTTTGGATAGGAACTGAGTATAACAACTACATAGGAGGAGAGCTGGGATAATGAAGAGTCCTTAATTACTCCCTCCCTTTAAGCTGTGTGAAAGAACAAATGGACAGCAGAAGAGGGAAATGTTAAGTACAGAACAAGGGATAAGTGAAACGAACTGAAAAATTCAAAACAAGATAGAGGCTCAATTCTTGTGTTTCAGGGTGAAGGATTCCAGGCAGAGGAGAGGAAAATTCACCTTCATTTTAATCTTCGAAAATATTACATTGGTACAGCTTTACTTTGGAGCTGCAGACACTAAAGAGCAAGCGATATTCTATTCTTGAGATGTACCATTTATTTTAGAGAGATGCATCTTCCTTGTCATAATGACTATTTAAGCAATATATCCAAAGCTGAAACAGAATCTTCCCTACAGAAGTTTTAAGAATGAAGGAGTTGTTATTGATTTTGTTCTGTCTCTTTTTTTAAGAGCCTAGATTGCGTCTGAAAAATAGGTTTTAGTATGTCAGGTTTTGCCTTGTATTTTCATATATGTCCTCAACATAAAAGACTGACAGAAGTATCAAAACACAGTTAATCAAAGTTCATTATTTACATATTCTTTGTATGTAAGAGACAAAAAAAATGAATTTAACAATACTGTCCTTTCCTTTTCATAAGTGATAATTACTGAAGCAGAAATCTTGAAGTATCATGATATGTATCATTTGAAATATAAACATTTTGGCCTCCTTACCATCAAAAAAACAGCTACAGCATGTACTACAGGGAATCAACATCAAGCTAAACTTTTTCATGCTCCATATACAGCTTTCACTAAATTTCACGAGGAAAGAAAAAAAAAGTTAAGATCTATTTATGTATCTTACTTGGACTACTCCACTGGGATTGACAGAGATCATGGTACATATGCCACGGAACGCTGAATCCTTTTCCTCATTGTCTCTTATGTTTCGCAGAGAGGTGCACCTAGTAAGTTGGAGAGCAAAACTTAGCTGATTCTATTACTTTTTCATTCAATCAAGTCAGAACTAGATGACAGTATTTGATGGAATAAGTCACACTGATAAGATTATATGAAACACTATTTTAAATGCTTAGAAAGATACTTGTTGCAAACAGTTTTTATAAGTATATTCCCATTAGGCATTATCTCCGGAATCCTGATTTCCTGTTGCACTATATACAGTTAGAAAGTGTGACCTGTATTCCATTAAATACAAAAGAAACATGTATATGAAATATTTATAGAAACTATCATTGTTAGAAGCAGAACATATAACACTACGACAGTATGAATTATGTCAGATACCACTTACAGAACAGTTATTTAACTTTTATAGCAAGCAAGCTATTTTATACATAACATAAGTCTAGAAACATATTTCTTACAGCAATTCAAGCTTCAGACTGAATTTTAAGTAAAGTAATGCAGTTTAAATTTTACAGAATTCACATGCATTGTATCATCATTCTGGTGGATTTCAAAATGCTCTTTTGTAGTCAAGCTTTAACACGCAAGCATGTGACAATCTTATCCCATGCATAAATTAGTCGTTAGCCACAACATAAAGAATAAACGATGGTGCTACTAAAAGCTCACAAACCTGATAAGACAAGATTAGTCACATGGTTGGCAATGATTAAGGATTGAGATTTTGTAACCAGTGAAAGGGGGGGAGAGAATTAAAACAAGAATTAAAACAAGAATTAAAACAAGAATTAAAACAAGAATTAAAACAAGAATTAAAACAAGAATTAAAACAAGAATTAAAACAAGAATTAAAACAAGAATTAAAACAAGAATTAAAACAAGAATTAAAACAAGAATTAAAACAAGAATTAAAACAAGAATTAAAACAAGAATTAAAACAAAAGATTGAATAATACACACCAGGGTCTTATAAACTGCTGTAGCATGGGGGCCACCTCTTGAGGACAAACGTAACCAAGACGACCAATTGTTATTGCTAAGGTAACGCAATCACGGTTATACACCACCAAACGCCAACCAAGACATGAGCAAATGAGGGGGAAGGAGAAAAAAATAAAGAAAAAACAACAAATAACTCAGAAACAGAAGCCAACAGAATCTGTGTATGATAGTAAACATAAGATTTCACCAGTGCTGTTTATTACCACCCCCTAAATAAGAGGCAGCAACATATATGAAGAAAATGAGAGAACACCGAAAAACACAATTTAAAATCCAAAGGCTTTCTGATGTAAGCAGTCATTCTGCCCTCTTCAGAATCATCTCTTACAGTAAATTTACCTACCATACACTTCAAAGTTTTTATTAAAAAGTACTATTATGGATACTCTTGACAGAAAGGAATTAACCATTTTCAGTTTTAGTATCGAGTAGTTCTAAACATTTTATTTTTTTCAATATTTTGAATGCAGGATTTTAATAGGCTTACTATCTATCAGTAAAAATACATTAATAAATACATAGCATTTATTGGATAGACCACAAGATAAACACTTCTCAGAGAGCACCAAATATTTGTTTTCTTCATAATCTTGTAGAGAATTTAAAGTGGTTGCTAACTCACAGCAACTGACTACAGAAAATTAATTATTTAATTGCAATATTTCTCCTGTTCAGAAAAGGTTTCTTCATAAAAGTTGTATAAGAATCTGACTTCTGATACAAAAACATAAGGACATATGAAAAGCAAACTCGCTTCTTTGGGTTACTATTAGGCAGTGTAGTCCTTTGTTCTGAGGGACAGACTGAAGAAAATATCATAATGCAAGTGTGTTTTAATGGTGTTTACTCAACTCAGGAAAGATTAATCTTTAGAAAAAGGAAAAGGTGGGGAATAACATATCAGGATTACTTGAAGCAAAATATGTGAATATTGCTGAAATCCAGTGGGTCTATATGAAACAGATAAAGGAAACCTATGTTCAAGGGACATACTATGCAACACTAACAGGCATTTGTGAACAGCTTCATGAAACATGCAATCAAGCAGATGATGCTTTCTCCAATAAAAGTTTAGTGTAGGATATACTAGCAGTTTGAAACATACTCATTCCATGAAAGCTACGGCTCACAGGTAACATACTATTTTGCCAAGACATTACTCAATTTCAATATGCAGCATCTCAAATTTTCAGCAGATCTAACTTATAAAACTGCATTTCAAGTGCTACTTTCAAATGAAAATACAGTTACAGTCTGTACAAGGCATAGTAACTTCTGTCAAAGCTTAACTTTTTGGCATGTACTCGTTATTTTCTATGCAACTACTTTTACTTAAGGTGGTCTTGTACCCTCTTGTACTCCTTGTACCACAGGAGAAGTGTTTTCACAGCTAATTACATAACAACCTAAAGCAAAAAGCAGTAATGCTCTTGCACATACCAATGGCATGCAGCACAATATCCCACAACAAACTTATTTTAAGTACAGCACACTCAACATTTGTTTGCAGTTATTCATCCACATTTAAAGTAACTATTAAGATACAAAAAAAAAAGGTCAGTGTTTGGATGCTTCAAAAAATTCTCTAGCTGTGATGGAAGCAAGCATTTAAGTACTGGATGCTTCTCAGTTCCAGGTATTACACATCCATCAGTGCAGATGAAGGGGGTTGGGGCAGGGGGAAAAGAAAATTTGTATTGCTATACTATTCCATGGTGTATTTCATAACAAGCAGTTATTTGCTCCAAAAATACTTTTTCAAAAAGCAGTACCTATAATATGCCAAACAGCTAGGCAATTTTTCCTTAAAGTTCACCTTCCATATTAAATGAGGGGGTGGGGTGGAGAGAATACTGGAGGAAAAATATGCATTAAAAATATATCTCCAATTTATCTCATACTTGCTCAAAAAAAAAAGTAACTGTAGCACTGAATTTGCATCATTTTCAATTATGTCAGGTATAATAACTAAACTATAATTTTTCTTACAAGACAGTTTTCAAACAGAAAAAAGTCAAAAGATTCTCAATTAGTAAAATAGTAAACCAGAACCCTGTTAAATTAGTAATAAAATTTTGCTGAAGCATGGAAGGTGCTCTTCATACCAGAACATGCCCTCTATAAATGTGAAAGAAACAAGCCTCAAGAATTCAATTTCAATATGGCATTGGGACTGCTCCCAATTTGGAAGGCAAAGCTGCTGGCCAGAACATAGAAACGTGCATGCCACTGTTAGATGACTTTTCAGAAATTTGTTATTAAGTGACCAGGTAATAGAAGTTATATGTAATTTTAGTTATGCTGTGGTAAAACTGCCATCACAGATCTAGATTTTTTAGCATATTAATACAAATTTATCTCAAAAAAAAGTGAATTTCTTTCAATTTATAAGAGTTCATTATTTGTTTTATATATGCCAGTTACATTTGTTTCAAACACTAGAGATACATATATACACACACAGTACACATGTAAGGACATGCATATATTAAAATCCCTGTAAAGCCATTAAGTCTTTAAGTGTTACTGCATACATTTGTCATATTGTATACATAAACAAAGCCAGAAGAATACTTAAAATAGATGATAAATATAAAATGTTATAAAGGTGAGAAAGCAATAACTTTACTAATCTAGATATATGATAGATGTTTTGCTGCAAGACAGACTTGTAAGAGCTTCTGCAAAACAGTTGTGTGTGCTTATAAAAGCCAAATACATAGCAATAAAATAAGTTCTATGTAATTTTGTAAATCATTATTAAAAAAAACCCTCTAATTCCCTTCACCATGAATGGTTGGTTTTGGGTACCTGTGTTTTCTAACAATGTCTTTGGTGTGTTGGGTCTGTTAATTATTTCTACAAGCTGGTGCAACACCATTGGAATATAAGGCTGCATCTCTATACCTGAAACAGCCAAAAAGAAACACTCAGAAGAAAGTTACCATTAATATACATAATCTATTTAGAACTGGTACATTGAACTTACTGTCAAGGACAATATAAAATTTAGTTTAAATTTTAACATGAAAGTATCACTAAAAAAACCCAAACAACCCCCCCCCCCAAGAACCACCAAAACCACACCCCAACCCCAGACAAACCATTCTAAATGTGCAAAGATTTAAAAACAAAAACAAACCACAAAAGAACCAAAACCACCAAAACAAAAAACAAAAGCAAGCAAACAAACCAACCAACCAACCACATAAAATTTAAAAGTTTTACCCATCTGGATGGAGATTTCTCCAATTGCCCAGGTGGCATTGTTACACACAGAAATGAATTCAGGGTTTAGGTTGGTTCCCAAAACAGGCATGAAATCAGCTAGAAAGAACAACATTTTAAAATCTCATTGCACAATACAACCATCTTCTTCCATTACTGTAAGATCACAAGGGGGTGGTGGTGGTGGTGAGTTTTCAAAAAAATTGTGTAAGCATATTTAAATTATTGTAAAACATTACACCTGAATTAACGAGAGCTGTATTCCTGCTATATATCAGATTATCCTGGACTTTACAACCTAAGCAGATCAATGCAAATCTTTTCAAACTATGATTTAAAAATATTTCTAATAGGCTTTACCTTTATGTAACTCTAGAAACCTTTTTTCTCCCCTTTCCAGGGATGGGAAAGAAAACACACACCTAGATAGCTATGTATTCAGCTGTGCTAAAAAATCCAAACAACCCCCCCCCCCCAAACAGCCAACAATAAAGCCTAGAAGGCAAATCACAGCCTTGATTAAATTTTAATAAAATATTAGTCACAAAGTTAGATTATAACATCTGCCAAATAAATTTTAGATTCCAAGCCTATCCAGGCACGTTCATTTGTCAAGTTAAGTGTATCTCAAGTACCTGAGGGAAGAGACAGTGAATATCATGGAAGTGTATAACTAAGGCTACTTCCCTACTGAAATTAAAAACAAAACCAAACCACACCACCCAAAACCTACCCTCTAAACAAGTTTTCCAATTTCAATATATATAAGTTATATGTAAACAACAGATTCTAGTAGAACAAAAAATAAAGCTACAAATTCAAGAATTTATCAGAGAAAGCAACTGTTCTAATTGAAGTCTAAGTACATCTGTTTTACTGTATTCCAGCACAACAGGAAGCATAATACTTTATAAAAATGAAGCAGCAAAATGAACTTTTGCACTGTCTGCAAAAAGAACATGTCTTAAACACACAGTTCAAAGGAGAAAAGACTACAGACCCTTGCTGATACAGGAAAATGAAACCTTACAACACCATGACAAAGCAGTCACAGAAAATAGAATTTAACAATGCCTAAACCAATCTCTTATCAGTTTGTAAAACGTGTTAATTATTTAATATGTAAAAGAAACATACCGATGCAAGGCTTAACATGCTGAAAACACGCCTTTGTCAGATCACCTAACAATGCAAAAGAACTCTGCCGTACCTCAGGCATTTTATCCTAAAGAGAGGAAGAAAAAAACCCTGACAATTCTAGAAGTGTTTCCGATTCTCTTAAGAACAAAAAAATCCTTGGATTTGTGGCAAGTTGATCTTGGCTGGATGCCAGGTGTCCACCAAGCTACTCTATCACCCCCTTCCTCAGCAAGGGGTGTGGGGGGAGAGAAAATAAGATTAAAAAACTCGTGGGTCAAGATAAAGGCAGTTTAGTAAAGAAAAGCAAAGGCTGCGTGTAGAAGCAAAGGAAAACAAAATTATTTATTCTCTACTTCCCATCAGCAGGCGACATCCAGCCACTTCCTGGGAAGCAGAGCCTCGGTATGTGTAGAGGTTGCTCCAGAAGTCAAACACCTTAATAACAAATGCCCGCCCCCCTTAGCTTTTATGGCTGAGCATGATGGTATGGAATACCCCTTTGGTCAGTTTGGGTCAGCTGTCCTGGCTCTGTCCCCTCCCAACCTCTTACCCACCCCCCGCCTACTGGCCTTTGTGGCAGGAGGGTTGGAGAGACAGCCTTGATGCTGTGGGAGCACTTCTCCCAGTATCCAAAACACTGGTGTGTTATCAACACCTTTCTAGCTACCAATACAAAGCACAGCACTATGAGGGCTGCTATGGGGAAAGTCAACTCCATCCCAACCAGACCCAATACAGGATTAAACAGGTTACTCATCTCACCTGCATGCATTGGTACATTAGTGTCAGGATATTGCTGTGAGCCACTAGCTGTTCAATGTTGCCTCCAAGTCCTTCAGCTAAACCACTGAGTAAATCAAGAGCCACAATCATGAAATCTTTATCTGGAGCCTCATATTGGTCTGGCTGAGCATTGTGCAACTGCAACAAATAAGTATGCACTTTCAAAATAAATATTAGATTTTCTCAGGGGTATGCATAAAACCAAACAAAAAATTAGTTTCAGAACTGCAGCTTCATTTAAATATTAAATGGTTAATACTACAAATCTCTCTGCAAACCCATAACTTTACATAGTTTATACATTGGTTTAAGGATATATTCTGAAAACATTGGAATAGCAATAGAAAATTACCATGGCTTGTGCAAGAGTCTTCTGCACCAGATTTACACAACGCTGGTACACAGGTTCACAGTATGGAAGAAAGCCAGATTGCAAGGCAGTAGCAACTGATGACAGGCACTGGAATAAAATAAAAATAAAACAAACAAACAAACAAAAAGCAGAGAGAGTGAGAGAGTGAGAGAGTGAGAGAGTGAGAGAGTGAGAGAGTGAGAGAGTGAGAGAGTGAGAGAGTGAGAGAGTGAGAGAGTGAGAGAGTGAGAGAGTGAGAGAGTGAGAGAGTGAGAGAGTGAGAGAGTGAGAGAGTGAGAGAGTGAGAGAGTGAGAGAGTGAGAGAGTGAGAGAGTGAGAGAGTGAGAGAGTGAGAGAGTGAGTCACATGCACTCACGCTCTCTCTCTCACTTTCCTCACCTCCCCAAAGTGCCTTTTACTTGGGAGAGGTAAATTAAAAGCATTTAAAGTATAACCCAGAAGTAACTGATTAAGTAAAAACAACCTAGAAAGCTGGTACCAATTAGCTGAGCCAAGGCAACTGTCAGCTAATTGTTACTCTCTCCTACATATGTCAGCTGAAAAAATTTCTTAGAAGCAGCAGCATCTTAGAAGTGGCCAAGAAAGTTCATATGAAGAGTTACTATAATTCAGCTAGCACTTACACTAAACTTCAGTATCTTGACCACATACAAGCATTATGAAATTCATTTCTCTAGAAGTGTTTTCCTGCTTCACACTTGGAAAGTGGAGAGAATAGACTACGTGGTCTGGTTCATACCTTCAGCCTGTCTGATAATAGTTTTAATAGAGGAATGAAGGGAGAGCAAGTAGAGAGAGAAGACAAGAACAGGGGGATGGAACAATTAAAAAAAAGAAAAAAAGAATCCCAAAAGAAAATACTCAAGAATGGTAGAAAAAAAAATCTAAAAGATTTCTGCTAAACCTAATGACATTTCCTCAGTCACAATATTTTCTCACTACAGTCATATTATTTTCTCCATAATAGGAAATACCTAGCACTGTCAGCTTTTATAGTCATGCTTCCTAGTAGGAGCATCTTTAGTAACATATTCAAATTTTAACATTTACCTCTAATAAAGGGAAGAGATCTTTATCTTCATCCTTCAACATGTTCCACTTCTGGATTAATGGAGGCATTAGCATCTGAATATATTCCTGTTTAGGATGAAAATGCATCAGCTACTGAAACACTTCATCGCATACTAGTTTATTTCAAAGCTAGAAAATTGATATATTAAGAATTTATATATTCTACTTTTTCAGTATTCACTCACAATTCATTGTTGCAATATGTAGAAGTAGTTTAATACTAGATTTTACAATTTATGTCTTAAAATTTTTTTGCTGAGGCATTTAAGTACCTTTGCAGAATGAATCTTTTCCTCCAGGTTTGGCTTCATTCTAGCAACTTTTAATAGTTGTCTGGGTTGTTACAATTCTATAGGATTGCTCCAGGGCCTACAGAAAATGTTTCTACCAGCAATGCAATCTGGCTGCACATCTCCCACTACCCTGATGCTACAACCCTATCCCCCCAAGTTCCTGAAACCTCTACCTCAAGCCATGAAGAAAATAATTTTCTATCCCTCCAGCAGGGCGCACTTACCAATTCTGTATAAAGATGTTACATCTTCCCTGCCACTGCTGTCACAAGGACATTAAGCAAGGCATCCCTGTAGCACTGTTGCTCCCAGAAAGCATCCAAAGAGCCAACAGATGCTGCCAGCTAATGCTATGTCCAAAGATACAATATTCTAAGTGACTGAAGAAAGTCCCACCATCACCAGGAGCTCCCATTCAGCTTCCTCCTGGTGCTGTCAAATGTCAAGCTGGCCAGGGCCAGAGAGAGATAGAAAAAGATATCCTTTGATGGTGTGGAGTCTTGGACAGCAAGTAAAATGCTATGGCAACGCCCCAAACTTTTATTCTAGTGTGTCTATGTCATGTGAAGCACTATAGATAAATAAAGCAAATTTCAATAGCCATAAGATGCACGATGCACACATATCCTATTAATGAACATATGTACACTACAAGAAACCCACTATATTTGCCTATGTGTTATCTATGCTTTGTCCAAATGATTCTGTGTTTTTATATATGAAATGCACATCTGGCTTACTCTCTGATAAAGCAATTTCTAATGATGATGTGCTCCAATACACTGGAAAGACACAGAGTAAGTAGCTTAGCTATACTGAAAGCAGTTAAAAAAAATAAATTAGTCATTAGAAATTAGCACACACATTCCACCAATTTATCTAAAGTCCCATTTCATATCTATATTGATATATGTATCTCCTCTGAGCTGAAAAATTCTGAGAATGAGATAAAAATAAGTAATGATAATGAGAAGCACATTTCACAAGCCACCACATACACAATTGTTTATTCAAAATGGGGAATACTTGTGTAGTGGGAAAATTACATGCAGTCTATATATTTTACATGTAAATATTTATTATTATTGAAGCCTACACAGAAAGGTCAGCATTTCTGTTTTATAACACGTAAAGCACACTACAAAAACCACCGAACCAGTATTTCAATACATATGACAAGTACTTCTACAGAACATAAGGTATACTCACTGGTTTATTTAGATGATGTCCTACAGAATCTGCTAGAGTTCCTATAGCATCATAAAGAATGAGCAGGTTTTTATGCTGGTATTTACTAAATGCGAAGACCAAAGTGTCAAGTATATATGCAAGATAAGGAACAAGCTCTGTACAAGCCTCCTCTTCTAGAGTAGCAAAGGCACTGAACAACAAAAAACCCACCCCAAACAGGTCAGTCAGTATATTGGAAAAAAACAAAACAAGACCACCCCAAAATGCCCCACACTACCCATTTCTGTTTAAACATAAAACTGTATTTAGTCCTCAAATTCATCCAAGCTATGTTTTAAAAATGGTATTACTGAGATAAACTCAATCTAAACTCAGCTCTTACATTGTGATGAGCAAAATTTACAAATATTCCTGTAAAATCTGTTATGTATGCATATTACAGATCTAATTCTGCTTTATGAAGAAGCTTTCTTGGTAGTCTGCTGTGTACACTCTTGCCCCACACAAACTGACACATAAAAGCTTTATTTGCTGAGCTTCCTGCACAAGAGGTGTATCCATTCCATTAATTTTTAATATCATCAGACAAAGGGAAGAAGGGAACCTTACCTCCAAGGATCTCCTTTCAAAGGAAAGAAAGTATCCCTTGAAATAACTGTAACCCAAATGTTTTGGTAATCCTGAGCTAAATATAAACATCATCACTAATGCAAAGATAGGATAGCTTTCATTTGTCATCAGTATTGACCTTATTCATAGGCCTATAAAAGCCATATTTCTGGTCAGTGAAACTTCAAACAATCAAAATAAACAGGTGTCACATACAGATAATTTCTTTTATTGCAATAGATTGTTTTGTTTGGTGATTCATATACTCTGAAAACAAACTGGACAAGTTAAATACAAATTAACTTCTTAATTTTATTACAACTCTGAGTAATTTGTGGCTACTTCAGAAGAAGCTGGACCTACTCCAATTTAAAAGGAAAAAATAAAAGACATTAAGAGCTAGAAATGGAATCATACATTAATTGATAAAGGCATTAAAACAGTTTCCCATGAAAAAGCAGCGTCATGGATGGTGTTTTTTTTTAAGCTTTGGCTTACCTGCAAGCAGCTTCTTGTACTCTTTTGTTGCTATCCAGAATACGCTTTAGCAATTCGGTCATTAACGGCTTCAAGTGTGTGTCTGGGGGCTGACTAACTACCCAGTGTGCATAGCGACTAAGAGTCCAGCATGTAATGGAGCGCACAAGAGCCTTTTTGTTAGAGAGGCACTGAATAAGGTGAGGGATCAGCTCAGGAAGATATGGAATCATACCCTGCATGCAGCCTAGAAGGAAAAATATAGCTATTACGGTACAAGAATTAGAAAAAGTAATAGAACTATTTGTTATTTCCTAGAAGGGACATATTTTCATCCTCTATCATGTAAGTAATACATTTTAACAATACACAAATGAAGCCTACCTAATTTAAGTCCTAAAAAGAAACCTCACCATAAACAATAATTAAAATCCCCAATCAAATTTACATTAATTTCAACTATGTTTCTACTTCAGTGCTTCCCCAATCCCTAGAAGTTCTGCTTTATTAAAGGGAGTATAGCAAGAACATTCAAATAAAACTAGTTTATTGTCATCGTTTCACCCCAGCTGGCAACTAAGCCCCACACACCCACTCGCTCACTTCCCCCTGGTAGGATGGAGGAGAGAATCAGAATAGTGAGAAAACTTGTGGGTTGAGATAAAGACAGTTTAATAGGGAAAGCAAAAGCTGCGTGCAGAAGCAAAGCAAAACAAGGAATGACATTCCTTCCCATGGGCAGGCAGGTGTTCAGCCATCTCCAGGAAAGCAGGGCTCCATCACGTGTAACGGTTACTTGGGAAGACAAACGCCAGCACTGAACATGCGTCCCCCCCTTCCTTCTTCTTCCCCCAGATCTATATGCTGAGCATGACATCATGTGGTATGGAATATCCCTTGGGTCAGTTGGGGTCAGCTGTCCCAGCTGTGTCCCCTCCCAGCTTCTTGTGCACCCCCAGCCCACTTGGTGGTGGGGTGATGTGAGAAGCAGAAAAGTCCTTGACTGTGTAAGCACTGCTCAGCAATAATGAAAACATCGCTGTGTTATCAAGACTGTTTTCAGCAGAAATCCAAAACATAGCTCCATACTAGCTACTGTGCTATCTCAGCCAAAACCAGCACATTTATAAAGCTTGGAAGTCTTATGCCAGTCTACTCAGAGTGACCAAGACAACAAACAGAGAAAGATTAGGCCTTGATAACAAGTCATCATATCATTAAAAAGGATTCCTTAAGAAATTTAATTTTCTTCTTGTTTTCTCCTAATATCATACAAATATTGACCAGCAATAAAAGCTACACACTTCAAGTCAGCAAGGGCAGTAATACACTGAGATTTGCCAGAAGTACTAACTTTTACCTTGCTTGACTTGAAAACAAAAAAGTTTTCTAGCAACAAAGAAAATGTTTACTAGGCACTGTAGGAAAAGATAGATAATCCAGGCATGGCCCCAAACATATTCCTTCAGTTTGCAAAATGGACCAAGATGCTGGAAATACAGGCAAAAAGCCAAGGTTGTGAGTAAATACAAAGAAATAGAAGTCATCACATTTAAATCAGAGAACCATCCACAAAAAGCAGCTCAGGGCACTGAAGTTACAGGACCAGTCTTCTCCATTTCTGAAAACACTGAATGAAATGTAAGGCTCAAATTCCTCTTGTATCAAATCAAGGTAGTACTTCATAAGAGACCAATAAATATATGCTGCAGAGTTAAGAAAGGAAGGAATAAAAGAAATTATCCAAGTTATTTAGCCTCCAAAACATGCATAGATTTGAAAATGAAAAATTAAACCAATTAGTAGATGTAGAGATTAATCACTAAAACCAAATCAGCTAAGGACATATACTTGTTTGCACAAGTAAATTCACCTAGAAGGAATCAGAGAGCTGCTTTAGAACCAATCAAAAATTCAACCTGATATGCACTGCTGCCTTACCTTCAGCAATTGCTCCAAGAACAAGGATACCAGATTCTTTAACTATCCATTCAGAATGGAAGAGCAATTCCTTTAAAAGGGGCAAGATGTGTGGCAGAAGTTCATCACGAAATACATTAGCCAGGACATCTAGAGCAGCAGCAGAACATTTCCCTGAGGGGGATTAAACAGTGTTAATCTCTGCTTATTATACAAGCAGTTGTAGTTAGACAGTATAATACTCATTTTAACTTTGAGCTGCCAGGGCATTAGGAGGAAAGATATTTCCATTTCATCACAATACACAGGGGTCTGTTGTGCTCTGGTACAAAGCCGCAGCTCTTAGAAAGCCAGTTTTGTGGCATTTTTATAGCCACCAAAAGGACTTGTACACGGGGGATATTAAAACACTCACTGACAGGAACACCACCATTATACTGCAACATTATACACACTACATAATTTCAGGATGGTGTAACACTACAGAACAGGGAAGGTGACATGAATGTAACATACTGGAGAAACTAAGGAGAAATAGCCTAAAAATATTAGGAATTGATTAAGACGACCATGGTCAAACATGACCCATGTCTCAAAAAGGCAAAATCAGCAATCTCTAGAGACTGAAAGAAATTCGCTGGCCTCTGCTCTGAGCTTTTATATCTTACTCTCTTACTCCTAATTCTGTGATGCACCAATACAAAGAATACCACCTCAAAATTAGTTTTGAAGCTTTTAATCTCATAAGTGCACAAAAGCTCATAAAAGAACAACTTCAAAACATGATTCATAAATCCTTACTCTGGTTTTCTGCTGTGGTGTTGTCATGTCTAGAAAAATAATACTAAGATGGATTTATAAAGAACTCTCATATTACAGAATTTATACTGCACTTTTTTTTGCTTATTATGATCTCAGTTTCTTCTTAATCTGTCAGAAATGATCCAACTGGGACAAAAATATATACAAGACAGGTAATCAGGCAAAATATACATAGCAAATGTAACATGCAAAAATCCTAAACTGGACCTAAACTGCTAGTGGGCCCAAACAGGACACAGATTTTTCAGCTGGGAGGTAGCAACTACTAGAATAGATAAATACAAAACTTTTTCTGCTCTTCTCCTAGATGATGTCCAACAGGTTTGAATAAAACAAAACATGAGCCCTCAACTCAGAGCAGATCTCTACTGCAAAGCAATAATAAACAGCACAGACTCCCCAAGACCAGCACCTGCTGCTTTCAGCTAAGACTATTTCAGTTTTCTACTAGAGGAAAAAGAGGCAGGCTCCCATATTTAATTACCAGGTCTCATTAGTAAGCAATGCTGCTAATTGTCAGGCTGTGCTAGTTTCCTCTGTTCAAATTGGAAGTCAAATATATAACACTGGATAAGAAATAGGGCACACAATTCTGAATTTCAGATAATCCAAATTCTCTCAAGTCCAGATGACATACATCAAAACAGATTTCTTAACTGTTCTGTTCTGTTCTCTTTCCTAGTCAGCTTTAGCTTCCTCACCATCTTAACTGAAACAGTGGACCACAGGGTGCCCTACGTAATTTCAGCTATGTTTTTCAGAAAAATTGTATTTAATTCTGCAATCTCTACACACAGTCACGACTACAAGAACAGCATTATGAATTTAAAACTATAAAAAAGATACTTTACAAAAGCAAGCATACTTGTGCTTATTTTCTTCTAAAATACTAATAGTCATTTTAAAAGTTTAGATATGTCTCAAAGTTCTTTGATCCATAAGCTTCAAGGTACATTCATCTGTACTGCTGTACTACATCTGAACTACTGGTAGTGGCTCTTAGTAGTAGCATGTTCAAATGGAGGGGGGGAGGGGAAATCAAACACACAATCCAGATTTAGAGGAAAGACTGAAGTAAAAGAAAGCATTATTAAGCTTCTTCAAGCGAAGAACAATGTGTAAGACTTTTTTGTTTGTTGTTTTTTTTAATAAACAGGTGATTCATGATTTGTATTATCTTGTAGAATGAAAACTCAAAATCCAAAGTTTCTGTTGAATTGCATCCAGTAGGTGTTTGCAGCTCTACCAGCCATATTCGAAATAAGAAATAAGCTTACAGATGGCTAGCTTTTGTCAATACAGTTACATAGCCAAAACATCACCTGAAAGACTCCCCACTTTGCCCCAACCACCAATTATATCAGCAGATAGTTCTTTTCCTATTCAAAAGCAATGCCTCAATATACACAAACCCCTCTTTTTACTGTGGTTCTTGTATTATGCAAGTAGCTATAGCTATATTTTAAAACATTTTACACATTACTTTGACATACTTAAATTCCAGTCAGAAATAGTATCATCATCATCAAGATCATCGTTGTCATCATCATCATCTTCAATACCATCTTCTTCATGTTGCTGAGCTACCGTCCGTGAACGATGAAAACGAGGTCTTATGTCCTGTTCGCTATCTGGAATAGCTTCATCTTCTTCAACATCCCCCTATCATCAAAATGCTTTATCAGATAAACTAGTGCAACTATATTGCTCAAGGAAGTTAAGAATGTAGTGTAAATTTTAGTTCAAGATTTTATAAGCATATGAAAGATTCACATCCCACTTGTGCTGCCCAGCTAACTAAAAATGCCATTGTTCCTGCATTCTGCTACAATATTTGCCAGAAAAACAACAGGAAAATAGAAGCAAGAGAGGTAAGCTCACACAAAAGCACAAAGTATACTTCTTATTAAGAAATTACTCTTGATGTGAACGAATTAAAAGGAAGAGATAGAGAAATTCTAGTATACAGACACATTCCAAAATGTTGTGATGGAAAAAGCTGTCTCGTTCAAGCTAGAAGGGCATTAGAATTAATTCTGAACATTTTTTAGGATGCATTGCTGCAGTAGTTCATGGGTAAAAGTATCCCAGCTCTGCCAAAGTTGGGTGGGAGGGGACGGGGGAAAAGCAGGAAAGCCCACATATTATTTTCCAACAAATATGGCAGCAGTTGCATTTAGTTTTTGGAACAGCACACCTTGCCCCAGAAAACTAAATCTCCATTGAACAGGTGGCAGATCAGACCTGGCCTACCAGCTCAATCATTCTGATTTACAAGTCAGAAGCTAAACAGATATTCTTACTGAGTATAAAAGAAATCAATGCTTACCTTCAACAGAATAATATCGATCTCTGAATATTTCATACCATTTACCAGCACAGGTATCAGTCTACAAAGAAATATTGGTATATGTCAAGAAGGAAGACCCTGGTAATTACAGGCCTGTTTGTTTCAATTCAGTGCCTGGCAAAATTATGGAGAAGGCATTTCTGGGAGTTATTGAAAACCACTTGAGGGACAATGCAGTCATTGGTCATAGCCAGCATGGGTTCATGAGGGGAAAGTCCTGCTTAACCAACTTAATTTCCTTTTAAGACAAGGTCACCATCTAGTTGACCAAGGGAAGCCAGTACATGTGGGGTTTTTGGATTTTAGCAAAAGTTTTTGATACGGTCTCTCACAGTATCCTTCTGGACAAGATGTCCAGCACACAGCTAGACAAGTCCATAATATGTTGGGTGAACAATTAGCTGACGTGTCAGGCTCAAAGAGTTATAGTAAATGGGGTTACATCAGGCTGGTAGCCAGTCACCAATGGGGGTCCCCAGGGCTCAATTTTAGGGCCAGTGCTCTTTGATGTTTTCATAAGTGACCTGGACGCAGGAATCAAATGCACATTAAGTTTGCCGACGATACTAAACTAGGAGGAGCTGTAGCCTCCCTTGAGGGTAGAGAGGCCTCAGAGAGCAATCTGGATAGACTAGAGAGCTGGCCAATCACCAAGTGTATGAAACTCAACAGGAACAAGTGCCAGATTCTCCACCTGGGACGGGGTAATCCTGGGTATACATATGAATTGGGGGATGTGCAGCTGGAGAGCAGCCCTGTGGAAAGAGATCTGAGTGTTTGGGTTGATGGCAAGTTGAATATGAGTCAACAGTGTACCCTGGCAGCCAAAAGGGCCAACCGTGTCCTGGGGTGCATGAAGCACAGCATAGCCAGCTGGTCAAGGGAGGTGATTGTCCCACTCTACTGGTGCGGCCCCACCTCAAATACTGTGTGCAGTTTTGGGCACCTCAATATAAGAAGGACCTCAAACTATTAGAGTGTGTCCAGAGGAGGGCGGCCAAGATGGTGAAAGGTCTCGAGGGCAAGACTTAGAAGGAGCAGTTGAGGTCACTTGGCTTGTTCAGCTTGGAGAAGAGAAGGCTGAGGGGTGACCTCATCACAGTCTACAATTTCCTCAAGGGGGGGCAGCGGAGGGGGAGGTGCTGATCTCTTCTTTGGTGATCAGCAATAGAACACAAGGAAATCAAATGAAGCTGCATCAGGGGAAGTTCATACTGGACATTAGGAAAAGGTTCTTCACTGAGAGGGTGGTTGGTCACTGGAATGGGCTCCCCAGGGAAGTTGTCATGGCACCAGGACTATCAGAGTTCAAGGAGCATCTGGACGATACTCTTGGTCATATGGTTTAGTGTTAGGTAGTCCTGTGAGGAGCAGGGCATTGGACTCAATGATCCTTATGGGGCCCTTCCAACTCAAGATATTCTGTGATTCTATGTCAAAATAACACATAAAGCAAGCAAGCTGGTTTTCAGTTACCTGGGCCATAATTTAGGTTGTAACCACCTCCCCCCCCCCCAAACCAACTACCACACAAAACCAAACATTAACTTAGCCTGATAAGAAAAGCTAGTACCTTAACTATACTTCATTTCATGAGGTTCATCAATACTTTGTAATCTGAAAAAGTGTTAATTTCTAAATAGAGGTAGCCAAATGGCACAACCAAATTTTACGCTTTAAAAACAGGATATTCTTCCATACAGTGAAATTTATTCTGAAGCACCTTTCAGAAACTAAGTCTAAAGCTTTTCAGTAAGAATTCAAACTCCCAAAACATGCTTGATAAACAAATTAAGTTGACTCTCACGAATAGTATTTGTTACTTTATTTACCTGTGGCTGAAGGCTCTACCTCACTACTGTTAAGGATGGAAGTCTAACTACATTAAGCCTTCCTATCCTTTTGTGATTACTTCAAGTATCACCCCTTTAATACAAGTCCTCAACATTGCAGAGATCTTGACATTAGTCAAGTCATTAGTCTATATTAGACCTTTACTTAGTTATTAAACTGGTTATGGCTACAGGACTCCAACGGTACTGATGTATGGCAAAAACAAAGGGGGGGGAGTCAAATACTTCACATAAAAAACACATTCACTACAAAAATAAATCTATAGAAATAAAAATATGCATTACAAGCCAAATCAAGCTAATACTGAAATCACCATGGACTGACCCAGCACCAGTGACAGACTCAATCCCTGTATATTCTGCAGCGAAGAAGTACTGTCTCTGAAGGTACTCAGGCCAGCAATAATATACACACATCTCAATAGCACATTAACTTCTGAACTTTTAATGAAAGAATAGTAAATATTTGGATTAACACCCATTCATTGGCATTTCAGCAGCATACCTCATGAAGTATGTAGGAGCTATATATTTTATAAGAAAGCCTACAGGAGCAAAATGGAGCAAGATATTCAACAAACAGGTTTTTAGATTAAGTGGGACAAGAACTTCTAATATAAAAAAAAAAATCTAAGATTATCATCAAGTATTGGCAAATTTATATAGCTCCCTAGTCAAAAAAGGACTCACCAACAAACAAGTTGTTTTCAACAAATAGGACACTGAAAGATGATATATGTAGTGTTACTCTTACCCGTTTTTCTAAAAATTTAAAAGCTTCTTAAAAAAAACCCAAACAAAAACCAAACAAACAAAACAAAACAAAAATCAAACAAAAGAAAAACCCACAAAACCAAACCAAACCCAACCCACAGCTGAGGATGAAGCTGTTGCAATGTCAATGTTCATGTAGGCCAGAAGAGGTTTAAGTTTTATACTGAGGCGACCAATATTAATTTGTGTTGGAAAGGGAGTAGGTAGAATCAAGAACTGTGCTATCATTCTTCTGAGCTATAAGTGTAGGAGTTAAGTAAAAACATTTTAAAACTTAAAAATAATTTCTCATAACATTGGTTCTCCTGTTTTCAACTCCTATTCTTGTACTGCTACAGTAGGTGTTTTAATATCAATTCTCTGCTTTCTAATTGCTTACGAACACTGAAATTTTGACACACACCCCCTTTTTTTTTTTTAATTGCTTTACATCTAAAATGGTCATATTTGCTGAAAAGTATGCATCTCTCCTCTCAACATCTTGACCAGAAGAACAGAATTACAGGCAGAACTACTCTAGTATTTTAAAAAAACTTCCATGCATATGTCAAAAACAGAGTCTCCATTTACTGGGAACACTGAAATATTGGTTCCCTATTGCAAAAGTCTTCAGATTAGTCTGGGAAAAAGTTACGAGCACTGTTGCAGACATGCAGTTGTTTAAATCTCAAACATGGATATTAATTCCCGTTCAATCAAGGATCTATATTTTAAGGCTTAGGATAACTTTCTGAAAAACTTAAATCTAAATGATCTTGTCATTTTCTTATGTTCTTCAAAAAGATGGGAAACCCTTGGCATGACTATGCACATAGAAGCATTGCATAGAGATGCTCACAATAGCAGTTGTCAAGACAACATATTCATGGTACACCAGATATTACAGGTAACGTCACATGGTGATGTTTAAGCTTTAAGTGCACATTAGTATATCCTTGCATCCATCTGATGCTTAACAGGCTGTTAAGCTCAAGTTAAAACACCAGTGACACAGCCTAGGTTGCTTCTGGAGCTGAGTCTGAAATACTCAAGTCTTTTCAGGGACCTCTGTGCTACAGCCATTTTTAATATGCACAAGAACTAGCTACAGGAAACTCCTAAGCATACAGCAATCTAGATACAGTCTCTATAAGAGTAACCAGGAACAAGTAAACTGAAGTTTAAAGATGGCTATTTCAAAATAACTAGGAGTTGTAATTCTTAATACTTACTTAGTAAGATGCTGACATAATACATCTTTACAAATTGGCTGTTCAGCCAAAGTCAGCCAAAACTCACAAGCTTCCAAAGCCACATTTTCATCTTGGTCCTGGGTCCTTTGAAGCATATACTACACAATATTAAAAAAAAAATAATTACTTGTGTAAGTTTTAAGTGCCCAGAAGCAGCTGAGCATTGAAAAGTGCATTTGCAAAAACAGACTATGCTACCAGAGTAATTTTGGTTGTTTGGGGCGAGGGGAAGAAACAGATATGAGAGACTACTTAAGGCTATGGTGAGAATAAGCCAAGAGACTTGGTAGACTTTGGTAGGCAAGTCTGCACTAATCTAGGATGATAAAGGAACTTATCAAGTGACACATCTCTACAGCTGAATGCAATGACAGGCAGCTTCGTTAGTAGCTCAAAGAGCATCTCAGCTATATAAAATAACATTCTTTATCCTTGTTGCGGTCAAAAGATGACAGAAGGTGACAGCTTCGATGTGTAAACTGTAGCAGTATCAGCCCTAGAACTAAGATTTTTAATGTGATCTTCTCACTTGTGGTCAGGCAATGCCTGGCTGCTCCATGGTATAGCTGATCCCGGCCATTTCAGGATCAATTACCTTAATGAAGAACGAACAACTGCCATATGCCTTGTCTGTCAAATACAATGTCAAGTTGGCAATTAACTAAAAAGAAGCTTTTGCAACCTCAGTCTTGAAGGAAAATTAAGAGTAGGCAAGTGCAAGAGTAACGTACCTGTTCTATGAATGCTTTTAATTTGTTATTATTTCTGCAACCCCAAACATATTTCAGCATGCAATCTGGGAAATGAGACTCACCTCAACTATACTAATCATATGAGGAAGCAGGCGATCCATTCGAACTTCCAGCAACATTACCAGAGCACGGCAAACATTTTTGCGTACTTCAGGCTCCTCATCACCAGCCAGTGCAAAAAGATTCTGTTGGAATGTAATATCAGTTGAAAAGCCTCAATTCATCTAGTTCAACTTGTATTTAAATTGACATCACTGGCAAACTAAAGTATGCAAACATGTACTTCTGTACCCTCCCCCACCCCACCCCTCAGAATACCATATTATTTCTTAAAGACATACAGTTTAGCAAATTAATTCTTCAGACTCTCAACGTGTACTGTTACCCAGTGTTTTGGTCATGTGTACATTAGGTACAGGAATATTATTTCTTGAATTATTCCCCCCCCAAACATTAATGATGTTCTGAAGCTAGAAACTCCTTCAGTACATAGCAGCAACAAATAAAATACTCTAGATAACTCAAAATATCACCCTTCTAATCCACATTCAGTAGTAGTATTCAGAGAGACCCATCATCCAGACTCAGTGACTTGATCCCCATACTGAACTCTCCATCACAGGTAAGTAACAGACTGCTGCCAGTACCTTTATGCAACAAGAGTTTCCTCTATTTATGAAAAGGAAGCATCTTTCAAAATACTATTTCTTGGGCTCAGAGAGTGCTTAGACTAATCTGAGCATAAGCATACAGAATGAACTTCAATCCATGGGGACTGAAGCTAAGAATGGGAAGCCAGCAATGTGGAGTTTGGGGGTAGTGGTCGTTGAAAAACATTATTCAAAGCTCTTGGTAAGTCAGATATGTAATTTGACTTAACCCCCCCAACCAAGAATGCATACTCACCTCAATAAAAGTATCTATGTGCAACATAAGAGCTTCAGTTCTGCTGATGATAAATTGATTGACGCATGCAACAGCATGAGACCTACAAATGGAACAGTTAAAATACACAGTTTTCATGACTTAAACATTTTCTAAACCATACGTAGGCATCAAAAACATTAGGAAGCAAATCACATTGTCCAAGCATCTTCTAGAGGCAAAAGGCAACAAATCTGCACATCTACATTGTTACCAAGAGAAATTACTAAACCACATTTTTAAGTACCACCTTAAACTCCGATATATCTAATAAATAATTTAAAATAAAGTATTTAGTAAATAAAAACCAGAGCAAGATGACTATACCTGGCACATTTGTTCCAAAGAGTATGTAAGGATGTTCTTTTTCAGTATATTATGATTGTTGACTGTCTCTGATATTAATAATTCCATACAAGTCAACATGGTGAAATTTTAGCACGCCCTTCTTTGTTGCTAAGTATCCAGCTGCCTTTGCAATATTTTTAGTATTTAATAAGACCAATATGCATCAGTAATATAGTTGTAGCTTTGAACAAATACACACTTGCATTAGGATGCATACTAAAACACTTGTTGTAGAAACATACTAAAAATGAAAAATTGGTTCTTCTATCCCACATCATGCAAAGCCACTACTTACAAGTCTTTCATTCTCAGAGGTACAAAAGCCAAATTACATAAGTAACGGCACAAGGCAAAGCTACCTTTAAAAGCCTTTGAAGATCCATTCAAGTATTGTTACTAACGTAACTCCCAACGTCTAGTTTGTTCAGACATTTCTTGGAAGAGTCTCATAAAACAGTGTTTAAAAGTTGTCTCTTGACATATTTAAATATAGAGTATTTTACTGACACTACTAATACTCTTCATACTTCAGCACTATGTACTGAAACCAGGCCACGGGTCAGCAGGGGATCTGCTTTAAAATTGAAACTGGTTTAACTATCTCAAAGCCACAAACATCACAGCATACAAAAAGTGAAAGGCTGTTTAATGTGATAAGGAAAACAGGAGGTTTTTCTCCATTTTCCCAGCTCCAATGAAGTATTAAGCTTATCTTTCCACAAGTGCAATTCATGCTTTGTTATATATTTTTCTTAGTGTGCATCTAATATAGGTGAGTTTCTAAGTCTTATTTAAATCCTATCATGATATATTCCTCGTTATACTCTTCCTTTTAGTCTTCACCATCTACTACTGTTGGCAACAATTGCTGCCTCCAAGTTGTAGAATCTTTCAACATATTTCAATATATTTTTCAAAAACACATTTCACAGAATCACACAGGTTGAGGTTGGAAGGGACCTCTGGAGGTCATCTGGTCCAACCTCCCTGCTCAAGTAGGGCCAACTAGAGCTGGTTGCACAGGACTACATCCCAACGGCTTTTTAATATCTCCAAGGATGGGGGCTCCACCACCTCTCTGGACAACCTGTGCTAGCGCTTGATCACCCTCACAGTAAGAAAAAGTGATTCCTAATGTTAAGGCAGAACCTCCTGTGGTTCAGTTTGTGCCCAGTGCCTCTGGTCCTGTCACTGGGCACCACCAGAATGAGCCTGGATCCATCTTCTTTGCACCCTCCCTTCAGGTATTTATATACATTGATGAAATCCCCCCTGAGCCTTCTCTTTTCCAGGCTGAACAGTCCCAGCTCTCTCAGCCTTTCCATATAGGAGAGAGACTCCAGTCCCTTCAACATCTTAGTGGCCCTTTGCTGCACTCCCTCCAGTAGCTCCATGTCTCTCTTGTACTGGGGAGTCCAGAACTGGACACAATATTCCAGGTGTGGCCTCACCTGGAGGGTGAGGGGAAGGATCACCTCCCATGCTGGCAACACTCCAGGCCAGGATACCTTCTTTGTGGCAAGGGCACATTGCTGGCTCATTTCAGGGTAAAAGCTACTGTTCTTATTGATAAATATTAGCAATTACAAATTAATTCTGGAATTTTTCTTTTATCCTATACTTATGTTACTTTGGAGAGATTGATACTGTAAAAAGATATTGAACCCATTTAATTTGATCCTGTTGAAAGATAAAGAGGCTTTCTAAGTTTTGGTGCAGTTAAAGCAGAAGACTATTTTGCTGATAAATATTTTTCTGCAAGAACTCAAACTATTTTTACTCTCCCATTGCTGCAGTCATTACAAAATGAATGCAAGATAGCTTTTTCTAATGAGAATATGAAATTCTAAACACAGCATTGAAATGTTCATAATAAGATACAAAAATCTTAAAAAGAAAGTTTGATTTTCAGTCAGACAGATTCTAGATTTGGAAGATGTATAAAGAGGTGAGGCTGATCTATTAAATAAGCAGATAAGCGTGAAAATTACTGATGCATGAAATATCTGTGCCTTCTCACATTTGCACATGCAGGACTCATTTTAAAAAAGTGCATGTTTTAAACTGATCTACAAAATATTAACCTCGCTGCTCATGTAAATAAATTTTTAACTGGTAACTTTAGGACAACACCTAAACCTACCTTATTTTTGGACTGCTGTGCTTGAAGAACTGCAAGAATTTAGGTATCATGATATTGAGTGGTCGGTCCAATACATCGCTATCTAAAATTTCAGCAGAATCTTCACATATCTTCTGAAGAGCGCCAAATGCACCCTGTTAAAAAAAAAAAAATCTGTTCCTTTATATTTTGAAGAAAGCAACATTTCAGGTTTTCTACAGAACAGGTAATTTTAGCACACCACCACAGTAAATGTGGCTAATTAACAAAGTAAATGTAGTTAACTAAATATGGAGTTCAATTAAAATAAAAAGCCTTTAAGGATGTTTAAGCACTTTATACTGTCATCTGTGAGCTATCAAGCTGGATAAGTCTATAAGAGAAAAGTAGTAATTTTAATTTTAGCATTCAATGCTCATTTATTCAATCATATTTGTAAAAATGCTTAAAAGCAAGATCTTATTTGAAAAAATAAATTACAAATTGCAGAAGCATCAAATTTAACTTTATATACAATTTTATTTCCTTTAATGGTTTGTTATAGAGGAAAACAGAACTCTGGACATGATGGTCAATTTGTTTTTCAAGTATGGGTTTTTTGGTTGGTTTTTTTTTTGTAAGAAAACACTAACACACTACATAACAGCATGACATCTTGGACCACTGTCATTTCTAAAGATTATTTTATACAAAATGCTTCACACACTTATGGAGACAGCATTAAATAATTAAAATTGTGTGATCACAGATTTTTCGTTTTTAAAATCAGACAAGACTTTTTTTTTCCTCCTCATAGCTTAAAACAGTTGAGTTGGTATTTATTTTCCTTCATAAACACCAAGCAAAAAAATTCATTTCACACTAGCCTGATACAGCAGTGACAGATCACATCTCCAGATTAAGTTTTAAGAAGAATGAACAACACTACTATTAAGTAAGAGAAAATTCAGGGTCAACTTGACAATGCCTAAAAGACTGGGCATCACAAAGTAGTAACTTTAGGACACTTCTCAACTGAGATGCTATGACTACCCATCTACAGTCTTATTATGCTTTTATGCAAAGAAAACAAATTCATTTGAATGAACACTAAGAACATGGAATGCAGGTAGAATAAGTAGTATCAAATCTGAGCCGCTGTTCTCTGAAGAGATTATATACATGTGTATACACACACACACAAAAAATACTATATATAGATATATGAAGAGAGACAAAAAATAATCAAATTTAGATGATAAACCATTTCAAAAAAAGTCTCCTTACCTCACAGGTATTGTAATCTTCAGAATCCAACAGGATGCAAAGCTTTGGTAAGAGTTCGGGCCAATTCTGTAATTCCCCTTTTGAAGCAATGGTTGTTATCAGAATGCCTAAGTGAATCAGATGAATAAAGGAAACGAAATGTCATATCTTCAGAGGTTTCACACTAATTTTTCTCATTTTACTCCTCTCAAAGATCTAAGGAGTTAAGAAATCTCTTGTTTTATTAAGAACTGGGAAGGATTAAAAAAATTACAAATATTATTTGAAGGGCTTTGAAATGCAAAGGCAGGTTGTTCCTTCCTGCTACCATGAAGGGCTCAGATGTGAGAAGTCAAGCACAAAGTAATTGCAGTTAACGAAATAAGTAATGCCCAAATAGCGCAGAGCAGTTTCTGCTCTAAGTTTACTAAAACACAAATCTTGACCTCCAGTAGAGAGAATATCCACCTCAGGTCACCTCCTCTTTATTATGATACAAAAGGATGAACATAGGAAGCTATCATTCAATAAATTTATAACCCAAAGGTAAATTATGCGTTCACAACTTTGTTTACACAAAACATTAAAGACACATTCTAAGACTAAGATACCTACTAAGAGGTTACATACTATAGCAGGTCATCCAGTGATCAGCTGTAGGGGTTGGCTGATTCAGATCCAGAAAACAGATAGGATGGCCCAAAGAGTCACTAATTCCATTTCCAGCACATACAGAAATCGCAGGAAAACCCAATTAGGTGACAGGAATGGGGAAGACTCCTTATAAACTAGGACCAATTATAAGTCCATTTTGCCTCAACTAGTAATTGCCCAAGTGACAACTGATGAAAAAAGTTTTCCTAAGCTAATCACCATATATACTTTTTCTTTGTATCATGGTTTTAGCTGGGATAGAGTTAATTTTTCTTCACTGCAGCTGGCATAGTGCTGTGCTTTGGACTTAGTATGAAAACAATGTTCAGATAACACACAGATGTTTTGGCTGTTGCTGAATAGTGCTTGTACTAGTCAAGGACTTTTCTAGCTTCCCATGCTCTGCCAGGTGCACAAGAAGCCGGGAGGGGAGGGGGCGCAGCTAAGAGAGTGGATTCAAACTGGCCAAAGGGATATTCCATATCATGTAACGTCATGCCCAGTATGTTACCTGGGAGGGGCTGGCCGGGGGAGGGAGGCAGCAATTGCAGCTCCAGGACCAGTAGCATCGGTCAGCGGGTGGTGAGCGGTTATATCATTTGTGTTTCTGGTTTTTTTCCCTTTTACTTTTTATTATATTATCATTATTGTTATTATTATCATAATCAATATTCTCATAATTATTATTTTATTCTAATTATTAAACTGTTCTTATCTCAAGCCACAAGTTGTTTTTGCTCTTCCGATTCTCTCCCGCATCCCACAGGGGTGGGGGGAGTGAGCGAGCGGCTGCGTGGTGTTTAGTTGCTGGCTGGGGCTTTTTGGTGCCCAACATGGGGCTCGAAAGGTTTGAGATAATAACAGTTGCTGGTCACAGCACAGACTCTGTTCTCAATATTAGTTTATCTGATCTGCACCATGCTCTTGTATTTCCTGTGTCTGTTAAAGATTGGTGATGGTTTTTGTGGTCTGCTGTGCTCTGCAGCGATTAGAGATGTTTTGCCTGGGAGAGTTGTTTTAAAAACATTGGCCTTGAGGTTTTTTTGGTATTTGAAGTTTATATTGAAACCGTTACTGTACTTCGGGTACCACATCATGGAGACAATTAGCAATTATATCTCCTCCTCTGAGAGTTGTTTATGGAGGAAATACAGAACAGCATCTTTGCTACCTTCTTCTATGATGTCTCCACCTTCACTGCAACAAAGTTTCTGTATGTTGAACATCCTTGGATAGTTCAGATATATCTGTTGATACTGCTTTGGCAGACTGTTTTCAGCTCTAAGGTTAATGAGCAATTTAAAAATACCATCCAGAGATCTGCCCCAAGGCTCGATAGCTATGCGTGGCAGGGTATGTGGGATAGTATGGGCAAATGCCTAAGACGGTGGGCACCCCCAGTGTTGCGGGACTTCACCCCTGAACAAGTGCAGAATCCTGAAAAATTAGTAGAATATTTGGAGGAAGTATGTTGTCACCCTGGCAATTCCAGAGAGATACAAATCACTGCAATGTGCCGGGGCCTGGCCCATGCCTATCGAGCCCTATTTAACACTATTCAGTACCCGCAAGGGGAAGAGAAGGCCTCTGGATCTGAAAAGACAAAAAAAAAAGAAAGCGAGAAGCACTGCGGCCACTCAAACCCCCACAACAGGCACTGCAGCTGAATCAGAGGATCAACCCATGCCAGTATCAGTCACCCCCACACGCAAGAAGAAATCTTGGAAGGGAAAGTCAGCTTGTTTAGGAGATGATGGCAGAGCAGGACCATCACAAGGAGAGGAGGAGGAAGAGGAAGAACTCGTACAAGAAATGGAAACTACCTGATCGCTATCCCAGAGTGAGCTGGGATATGCAAAAAGATTTTGGCCGTTGTTCAGGTGAGCACATTGTTACCTGGCAGCTCTGATGTTGGGATAAAGGGGCCAGTAGCCTGGAATTAGAGGGAAAAGAAGCCAAACAATTGTGATCCCTCTCTAAGGAAGGGGACATTGACAAAGCAATTGGAAAAGGGACACAAGCCCTCAGCCTCTGGAGACGACTCCTGTCCGGAGTGAAGGAAAGGTATCCCTTCAAGGAAGATGTTACATATCGCCCAGGAAAATGGACAACCATGGAGAAAGGGATTGAGTACCTGAGGGAATTAGCTGTGCTTGAGATGATTTATAACGACCTAGACTATGAACAGTCATCCAAAGATCCAGGTGAAGCCCCGTGCACACAACGCATGTGGCAGAAGCTTGTACAGAGTACACCATCCTCATATACAAACTCATTGGCAGTAATGTCCTGGAAAGATGAAGCAAATCTCTCTTCCTCCCTCGTCTCAGCTGTAGAGAAACTGTCCCAAGAGGTCCAGCAACTCAAAGACGATATATCCTACTCCCCACCTCTACAGAGTAGTGTCTCAGCTGTTAGGAATAAGCCTCCCTTTGCTCAAAGGAGAGGATACACACCACAGGCCACCCTATGGTTCTACCTGTGTGACCATGGAAAGGACATGAGGAGGTGGGATGGCAAGCCTACCTCGACCCTAGAGGCACGGAGAGCTGCAAGGAAAAACAGTCACTCAGGGGGGTTCCTCCAGGAAAGCTGCTGGTCCAGTTTCCAGTAACCAATTCCCCAGAGAGAGGAGTAGAAGTGATGATATTCTTTCTGATCCTAGTAGAGACACTTGTGATTCATATTTACAAAAAATGAGTAACAAATACTATGATCAGGACTAGAGGAGCCCTGCCTCCAGCCAGGTGGAGAAAAGGGATAACCGGGCTTACTGGACTGTGTGGATCCGATGGCCTGGCACGTCCGACCCACAAGAGTATAAAGCTTTAGTGGACACCGGTGCACAGTGCACCCTAATGCCATCAAACTATATAGGGGCAGAACCCATCAGCATTGCTGGAGTGACAGGGGGATCCCAAGAGCTAACTGTATTGGAGGCCGAAGCGAGCCTAACGGGGAAGGAGTGGCAGAAGCACCCCATTGTGACTGGCCCAGAGGCTCCGTGCATCCTTGTCATAGACTACCTCAGGAGAGGGTATTTCAAGGACCCAAAAGGGTACAAGTGGGCTTTTGGTGTAGCTGCCTTGGAGACGGAGGAAATTAAACAGCTGTCTACCTTGCCTGGCCTCTCAAAGGACCCTTCTGTTGTGGGGTTGCTGAAGGTCGAAGAACAACATGTGCCAATCGCCACCACAACAGTGCACCAGCGGCAATATTGCACCAACCAAGACTCCCTGATTCCCATCCATGAGCTCATTCGTCGACTGGAGAGCCAAGGAGTGATCAGTAAGACCCACTCACCCTTTAACAGTCCCATATGGCCAGTGTGGAAGTCTAATGGGGAGCGGAGGCTAACACTAGACTATCGTGGCCTGAATGAAGTCACGCCGCCACTGAGTGCTGCTGTGCCAGACATGCTAGAAATTCAGTATGAACTGGAGTCCAAGGCAGCCAAGTGGTATGCCACAACTGATATTGCTAATGCATTCTTCTCAGTCCCTCTGGCAGCAGAGTGCAGGCCACAGTTTGCTTTTACTTGGAGGGGGGTCCAGTATACCTGGAATTGACTGCCCCAGGGGTGGAAACACAGTTCTACCATTTGCCATGGACTGATTCAGACTGTACTGGAACAGGGAGAAGCCCCCGAACACCTACAATACATTGATGACATCATCGTGTGGGGCAACACAGCAGAAGTAGTTTTTGAGAAAGGAGAGAAAATAGTCCAAATCCTTCTGAAAGCTGGTTTTGCCATAAAACAAAGTAAGGTCAAGGGACCCACACAGAAGATCCAGTTCTTGGGAATCAAGTGGCAAGATGGACATCGTTAGATTCCAATGGATGTGTTTACACTTTAGAGTAAAATATTAAAATTCTTATGAAATATATAAGAATACAGGACAAAATTACAAACGAAAGGACATTCTGGGCAAGACACAAAGATATTTTGCATTGTGTTTCCTTTGATGCAATAAGGCCAGAGAACCCAAGACGACAAAGGACAAAAATGAAGACAGGTGAAATTTTACTATTTTTACAGCTCCATAAGTAGTTTGTATCCAGTTGTCTTCATAGTTGCACCTTAATAGAAAAGATTCCCAAAAGCCTATGGATATTTATGGAGTCTTGAAGACTATTTCCCCTGAATATTATGGTCCTGCAAAGAATATCAGATGCATTAAAAGAAAATACATGTTTTATTGTTGCTAGACCATAATGACATGCTTTTATAAAAAAACACCTTAAACTAAATTTCATAAACAGAACAAAATAAATGAATGTAGACAAAGTACTTAAATTGCAAAACCGTCTCCCTGACTTAGATCTGGCACAAGTTTGTAGAATTAACATGAATTGAGAAACAATCTTAAGAATTAAATTCCTGGAACTCCTCTAGACCAACATGTGAGATAAGTCATACGTCTTAAAGGAGTTGGCAGTTTTGGAAGAGTTGCTTTAAAAATATTTTAAAGATCCTAGAAGTTTTCAGAAGATCCAAATGGTCTGGTTGGGTGGTAGTTTTGTTTTGTTTTTTTTTTATTTTTTTTTTTTTTAAGTGATGAAGAGACACTTTGGTGGGGACAAAAATTAAATATCAGACTATCAAGAACTTAAAGAAACAATACATATAGCATTTGAAGCTTTGCAAAAGGTTTTTAGAACAATGAGGGAACAGCTATATAAAATAAAGTTTTTAGGCACTTATGTTCATGTTAAAAAAAATCTACATGGGCTTCTAATGAGCTTCATTCTCCTTTCAAAATGTGAAATATTTTCCACTTGCCTGCTGCTTTACTTAGCCAGCAGGCAACAGTATACACCAGAGATTTGCCTTTGTGTCTTTCTCTGAAACACAGACATCAGAACAATAATCAAAGTAAAGAAATAATCAGTTTAGTAGCTTACAGCTGTCTGACAGGTTTGGGCTAGAGTTGACATTTAAACAAGGCCTTTCCTTCTGACCAACATACTAAGCTGCAAGGTTAGAAATTGGAAACTGAAAATCTTTATAAAGGTGGTCTTTGATGTGTAATGAACTTAATTACAAATCAGTGTTACAGAATCTGTTGATATTTCACTTGACAAATGTGAAAACTAACAAGTACAGCAGTTGAGCTAATTGAGCAGTAAGAGGGCTATCGGAAATTGGTAAAAACAGAATTGTAATTGTCATGACAGCATCTCTTATGTCACTATTAAAATTACAGGCAATCCCAGTTTATAGCATCAACTCTGCAATAATAAATCTGAACATAAAGAAAAAGAAACTATGCTTCAGTATTTCCATGCCAATAACAGGACAGAAGAAAGATTGGGGGTTTTGGGGTGGTGTTTTGCCTCTGTAGCTCTGTCATGGTTTAGCTCCAGTTGGCAACTAAGCCCCACACAGCCACTCGCTCATTCCTCCCACCCCAGTGGGACAGGGGAGAGAATCAGGACGAAAGTAAGGAAACTCATGGTTTGAGATAAAGACAGTGTAATAATTAAAATAAAACAATAATAATAACAATAATAATATAATGAAAAGCAAAATAATGAGGGAGATATGAAACGGGAGGGGGAAGTGGTGCAAAAAAAACGAACAAATGATGCAATCGCTCACCACCCACGGACCAACACCCTGGCCAACTCCCCCCAGTTAATACATGGGGCATGACATTATATGATATGGAATATTCAAGCACACTGATGGTTGCTGGAAAAGCAGCATGGCAAGGCGTGCACAATCCAGGACGTTCCTACAGAGCATCGAGGACAACTTTCTGATGCAAGTAGGGGAGGAGCCAATGAAGCAAGATGTGCTGCTGGACCTTATACTAACAAACAAAGAAGGACTCATTGAGGATGTGAGGGTTGGGCATAGCCTTGGCTGCAGCGACCAAGAGAATGTGGAGTTCAGGATACTGTGTGGTAGAAGCAGGGCAAAAAATAGGATTTACAACCCTGGACTTCAGGAGAGCCAACTTTGGCCTCTTCAAAGACCTGCTTGGAGGAATCCCATGGGCTAGGGCTCTAGAAGGTAGGGGGGGTCCAAGAGAGCCAGACAGTATTCAAGAACCACTTCCTCCAAGCTCAAGATTGGTGCACCCCTATAAGGAAGAAGTCAGGCAAAGGAGCCAGGAGACCATCATGGATGAGCAAAGAGCTTCTAGAGAAACTCAAAAGGAAGAAGGAGGTTCACAGTATGCAGAAAAAGGGACTGGCCACTTGGGAGGAATATAGGAACGTTGTCAGGGTATGCAGAGATGCAACGAGGAAGGCCAAGGCCCACTTGGAACTAAATCTGGCAAGGGATGTCAAGGATAACAAGAAGGGCTTCTTCAAATACATCAGCAGTAAAAGGAAGACTGGGGGTACAGTGGGCCCACTGCTGAACAAGGTGGGTACCCTGGTGACACAGGATGCAGAGAAGACAGAGTTACTGAATGCCTTCTTTGCTTTGGTCTTTATGCTAAGGCTGGCCCTCAGGCATCTCAGCCCCCAGAAGAGAGAGAAAAAAAACCTGCAGAAAGGAAGACTTCCCCTTGGTTGAGGAGGATAGGGTCAGAGGTCACCTAGGCAAACTGGATCCTCGCAAATCCATAGGCCTTGATGGGATACACCCATGAGAGCTGAGGGAGCTGGCGGATGTTCTTGCCGAGCCACTCTCCATCATCTTTGAAAGGTTGTGGAGGACAGGAGAGGTGCCCGAGGACTGGAAGAAAGCAAATGTCACTCCAGTCTTCAAAAAGGGCAAGAAGAAGGACCTGGGGAACTATAGCCCAGTCAGCTTCACCTCCATCCCTGGAAAGGTGATGGAGCAGTTCATCCTGGAGGTCATCTCCAGGCATGTAGAGGAAAAGAAGGTTATCAGAAGTAGTCAACATGGATTCACCAGGGGTAATCATGCTTGACCAAACCTGATAGCATCCTACGATGGCATGACTGGCTGGGTAGATGAAGGGAGAGCAGTAAGTGTTGTTTACCTCAACTTCAGTAAGGCATTCGACACTGCCTCCCATAACATCCTCACAGACAAGCTAAGGAAGTGTGGGTTGGATGAGTGGACAGTGAGGTGGACTGAGAACTGGCTCAACAAGAGAGCTCAGAGGGTTGTGACCAATGGTGCAGGTTGGAGGCCTGTAACTAGCGGTGTTCCCCAGGGGTCTGTACTGGGTCCAGTCAATGACCAGGATGAAGGGATAGAGTGTAACCTCAGCAAGTTCGCTGATGATACCAAGCTGGGAGGAGTGGCTGATACACCAGAAGGCTGTGCTGCCATTCAACGAGACCTGGACAGGCTGGAGAGCTGGGCCAAAGGGAACCTGATGAAATTCAACAAGAGCAAGTGTAGGGTCCTGCACCTGGGTAGGAACAACCCCATACACCAGTACAGGTTGGGGGTTGACCTGCTGGAAAGCAGCTCCGCTGAGAAGGACCTGGGAGTGGTGGTGGACAGCAGGTTGACCCTGAGCCAGCACTGTGCCCTTGCGGCCAAGAAGGGCAACGGTATCCTGGGATGCATTAAAAGGGACCGTGGCCAGCAGGTCAAGGGAGGTTATCCTCCCCCTCTACTCTGCCCTAGTGAGACCACATCTGGAGTGATGTGTCCAGTTCTGGGCCCCCCAGTTCAAGAAGGACAGGAAACTGCTTGAGCAAGTCCAGTGGAGAGCTACCAAGATGATCAGGGGACTGGAGCATCTCCCTTATGAGGAAAGGCTGAGAGACTTGGGGTTGTTTAGCCTGGAGAAGACTGAGGGGCAATCTCATCAATGCTTATAAATATCTGAAGGGTAGGTGTCAAGAGGATGGGGCCGGACTCTTTTCAGTGGTGCCCAGCAACAGGACAAGGGGCAATGGGCACAAGTTGGAACACAGGAAGTTCTACCTGAATATGAGGAAAAACTTCTTTACTGTGAGGGTGACAGAGCAGTGGAACAGGCTGCCTAGAGAGATTGTGGAGTCTCCTTCCCTGGAGACATTCAAACCCCACCTGGACACAGTCCTGTGCCCCCTGCTCTGGGTGTGCCTGCTCAAGCAGACGGGTTGGACAAGATGATCTCCACAGGTCCCTTCCAAACCCCTATCATTCTGTGATTCTGTGAGTATCTCTTTGGCCAGTTTGGATCAGCTGTCTTGGCTATGCCCCCTCCTGGTTTCTTGTGCCCCAGGCAGAGCATGGGAAGCTGAAGTCGTCCTTGACTAGTGTAAGCACTACTTAGCTACAACTAAAACATTGGTGTAATCATCAACATTATTTTCATACTAAATCCAAAACACAACACTATACCAGCTACAGTGAATAAAATTAACTCTATCCCAGCCAAAACCAGGACAAGCTCCTTAAGTTGAATTCTGAACTCTGCAGTTCTAAGTTGAGCTTCATGACAAAATTCCCTCCCTCATAGGGCAATCATTAACTTTCATTTTCCTTCTGCAATGAAGCTTTCCAGTCCTGCCACTACTCTTAAGCAGGGGAAATAGTTTGAGTGTTTAAGAGTCAGACACCTCCTAAATAGATGCATTTATTTCCTGGTAAGTTTGTGGGTCCTCAACACATGCAGCCATCTTTTTTTGAACCTGAATCCATATTTCAATGTTGACACAAAGGTTTTTAAAACCTGTACCACACAGCACAGAGAAGTTCCACACCATTACTCATTTGGGGGTTAAAACGGGGAAAAGCTAAGTAAGGAAACAACAATGTGTATTTACCATTTGGACTCAAATCACAGTTCTAAAATAAATAGACTCTTATTGCCATCTTCACTGTCCTCAGTGAGGTGACTTCTGAGAATGTGATTGCCTCCATCTTGGTTAGAAGGTATCAGCTTTTGTCTGGTTAGCACCAGATGCCAGAGACCAAAGGCTGCATTACTTTTCCCCTGATGCTGTTTTGATGTACTCGCTCATCTTCCTTTCAGAATTCCAGAGATCTTATTTGCAGTTGGCTAATTAAATTGATAGAGCTTGAACATCAAAAACATGTACACGTCTCAAAGACCAGCTATGACTAGTACATGACAACCCACATGCTACCAAGGCAGCCTAGGCAGGTAGCAATATATTTATACCTAGCTGGTATCAAGAGACCAGCAAGTACTGGACCAACTTCACTATTAAGACAGAAGCCTACAAAGATCCGACATTTAATTACTTCACACAGGAGGGTACAAAACACACTATAAATATAGTAACTCTTATTATGCAAGCATACAGTTCATCAGTTGGTACGCATCTTCAGAGTTTATATATGCTTGAATAATCCCTGCAAGGACCACTTAAAGCTCAACAGTGATTGAGCTACTAATCCACAAATGTTTCCTACTAGGAGAAAGCGAAGAATAAACTGCTCAAAACCAAACAACAGCCCACACCCCGTCCCCTCCCCCAGCTGCCGCCACCACTACCCAACCACCCTAAGACAGCAATCCAAACAGAGCTGTAATATATTTCTATATTCTTTAGTCAGCTCCATTGTACTCCATTAACAACTCCTATTAACAAACAAGCAAGCACAACTCTTCTACAACCTAAAATCACAAGAGTGCCTGCCACTAAAAGACTTGTTTCTACTGTCATTAAGGAAATGGGGCATTATTAAAATTCACAGTAAAGCAGCTTCACAAGGGATGAGACAGCAGGAAAAAGCAGAGAGATGGACATTTTTCTCTAGTCCCAAGTCCTTAAACCCAGATGCCTGAAGAAGGAATCCTATAGAAAAAGCCAAGTATTCTAAAGGAGCAATAACTGGTAGATTATTTTATAACAGAAAGCAGCTGATATAAGCTGAATTCCTTTCTGAACTTGCACCCACCCTGGGTGCAAGTTTTAGCTGGGATAGAGTTAATTTTCTTCACTGCAGCTGGCATAGTGCTGTGCTTTGGACTTAGTATGAGAACAATGTTGATAACACACCGATGTTTTAGTTGTTGCTAAGTAGTGCTTACACTAGGCAAGGACTTTTCCAGCCTTTCATGCTCTGCAGGGTGCACAAGATGCTGGGAGGGGAGGGGGTACAGCCAAGACAGCTGATCCAAACTGACCAAAGGGATATTCCATATCATGTAACGTCATGCCCAGTATATTAACTGGGGGGAGTTCACCAGGGGAAGCAGTGATCGCAGCTTGGGGACTGGTGGCGTCGGTTGGCAGGCAGTGAGCAGTTGCATCACTTGTTTAGGGTTTTTTTTCCCTCCTCCTGAGGTTTCACCTCTCTCATTATTTTCCTTTTCATTATATTATTATTACTATTTTATTTTAATTATTAAAAACTCTTCTTATCTCAACCCATGAGTTTTCTTACTTTGGCCCTTCTGATTCTCTCACCCACCCCACAGGGGTGGGGAGAAGCAAGTTAGCAGCTGTGCGGTGCTTAGTTATTGACTGAGGCTAAACCATGACACATCCCCATTTTCTTCTACTGTACTTAAATATACATGTATTTTACTTTTTCCCAGTTTTTGGAGTGGACAAGGAAAATTATTATGATTGAGAATTATTTCCTCCAGTTACTACAAAGAGCAGACAGGAAAGCAACATTACCCAGAAATAAGTAAAAATACCGCAAATGTGCATGTTATGGAAGAAGCATACTAAAACACAGTATTTAGGAAATCAGAAATCCATGCAACAAAGCTGTTTCTAGCTGATGTTCTGACCACCACGCTTTATCTACTGTTTTCTGACAGAAGGTATTTAACCTAATGAGTTTCTGTTTTTTAATGTGTGTCACTGTTGTGGTTTAGCCAGCAACTCAGCCCCACACAGCCGCTCACTCGCTCCCCCACCGGTGGGACGGTGAAGAGAATCAGAAGGGTAACGCTCGTGGGTTGAGATAAGAACATTTAAATAATTAAAATAAAACAACAACAACAAAAATGCAATGGAAAGGGAAACAATGAGACACACGAAACCCGGGGAGGGAAGGGGAATGAACCACTGAAACAAACCACACATGACACAGCCGCCCACCAACCTGACACCGCCAGTCCCCAAGCCGCAACTGACCCCCTCACACCAACTGCCGCCATTAATATACTGGTCATGGCATCACATGGTATGGAATGAATATCCCGTTGGCCAGTTGGGGTCAGCTGCCCTGGCCGTGGCCCCGCCCCTCCCAGCCTCCTGCCCACCTGGCAGAGCATGGGAAGCTGGAAAGGTCCCTGACCACCGCAGGCACTACAGTGAGGAGAATTAACTCCTCCTCAGCCAAAACCGGCACAGTCACACATGGTACAATGATTCCCTGAAGGGGTGTGCATATGGGGGGGAGGCAGGGAAGAAATCATTTAACAGAAGTCTTTCACTGATGCAAGTAGAGTGCTGAAATAGTTCTGAAGTCAGACCTTTACCTTGTTCTTGTTTTTAGGTATAAAAATTGGCAGCAAGCTGAATTTCAGTAGATTCAAGTAAACTTATGTTCAGTGATGTTTCAAGAGATATGAACTGAATTGCTAAATCAGTTTTAAGACAACAGGAAGCAAAAATAAGTGTGACTTTCATATATTCACACTGAAGATTAATATCGGCATCAAAACATGGTGTAGTTGTGACAATTATCAGAAGCAAACAGTTTTAGAAGTTTAATAACTCTCACTAGTGCAGCTTTCACTTATATCACTAACATTTTTAGCATGCAGAAGACAGCAATAAGAGTAAACTTACCTACAGTAGCTCTAATTAAGGGGGAGGAATCACCAATGTTGTTCAGACATTCACTTTTAATGAAGTCAGCTACCCCATTTGGAAAGTTGTGAAAATGCGCTTTTACATTATTCTTCAAGATGAGACCACTCAAGGACCGTGTCGGTTCATCTGCAACAGAAAATAGTTACATTCCAACTTCGATCAGCTCATAGGATAAAGCAGATTTCCAGAACAATGCAACAAGATCAAAGCTTATAGTAAGAGATATTAATCTTTATTACCTTATCTCTCCTTCAAAATATACCCATCAATTCACGCAGCAAAGTTTTTTAGTTTCAGAGTTCACTATTTCTATTTATTTAAAATTAGAATATTGGTATTGCAAATTCTACATTTTAAGAAAGTTTTTTATAGATCTAAGCAAGGAATAGATCTGAACTCATGGGACACAGGAGACTCATGAAAGACATTAGTCAGCCACACACATTCGGACATTCTGATTATACTGACAGACTTGCTGTAACACTATTACTCTATGAAATAGATGACAGCCCAGCTTTCATCAGATAAGACCTACAAATGAGGTAGGGACTATGCAGTAAGTCTGTCACCCCCTACTCCCACAAAAACAGTGTTAAATTTTTCTACAAAAAAAATTGTACTCCCTTCAGATATCAGCTATTCTATTAATCTATTAAATTATTAATTAGAGAAGAAAAAAGGGCTTTAAACAATATTAACAAGTGTATATATAGTATGAACCGTAAGAAAAAAAGCCACCATAATTGAACTAAACAGAGTAATAATTTAAGTTTAGGCAACAGTTTTGAGTTCTCTTCACTGAGCTCTTTTTGCCTGCAAATTCATCTAAATTACTGGGACAAGGGGAGGAATGGAAAAAACAGCCTAGATTTTTCAGTTATACTGGAGCAGAATCATGTTTAGTTCTCCAACAAGGGCATAAGTAACTTGATGTTACTTCAGAAACATGCTGAAAGCAAGATCTGTATGTTCTACATAGAAAGGATTAGTTTATAGTATAAGAAACTTGAAATTTACAGTTTATAGCAATCCTAATCAGCACATGAAGCTAATTTTAATTAGCATTTTAGCCACTTGTTTGAATTTTTTTTTGTATGAAGCTGATGATCTTTAACCCCGGTAGGCAGCTAAACACCATGCAGCTGCTCACTCACTCCCCTCAGAGCGGGATGGGGGTGATAGAGTTAGAACTGTTATGACTAAAACTTGTTGCTTTGGGGGAGTCAGAAAGGCTTCAAGACAAGAAGCGCCTAAACAAAAATTTATGACAACAACATTTGACCTTAGAAAAACAGATGTACAGAACCATAAAGATAAGGAGCTGCAGAGCAAACATTAAACCAGAACAGACTATCCCTCAAGGACAGTATATACGTGAGCTCAGAACTGAGTTTGTGCAAAAGCAAAAGTTAACTAGTGGGCACAGTGAGGAAGAATATATCCTTCATCCAGAGACCCCTGACGACCACCCGGAGACACCAACAGGCATGTGCAGAGGACATTTGCACATGATAATGAGTTCTTGGAACATTAATGAATATGTATATATTTTGTTAGAAAACTAATGAATATGTATGTCGAGCTTGTATAAATTATGCTACTAACCCTGTGCGGGCACGCGCATTAGGAGGAGTGATCCCCTGCACGTCCAGTGCTGCAATAAAGAATACCTGCTTAATAGTCATTCAGACTATTGAGTCCTGATTTCGGCTTTTCACAGCATCAATTTGGCACCCCAGATGGGACCGGCTCTACTCAGCTGCAGGACCTGCTGAGAACAGGACTCCCTAGGGTACCTCCAGGATTTCCCGGAGGGACTCCTCGCCTCAATTGGATCACTGCAGGAGCAGACAAGGACCATCTAAAGAAATAAAGGTATTCTTTAAATAGTTCTGGTTTTCTGTTTTGGAATTTGGGACTGGTCATTTGGGATTCTTGTAAGCCATAGGAGACATCCTACGCAGAGTGCCGTGTATCCAGGCTACTAGTGCCTGAGGGATACATCTGGTGGTGCATGCTCATCGTGGGTAGTGTACTTTGGTTGTTCTGTATTGGGTACAAAACTTTTATAAGTGTTTGTATTTTTGGTTTCATGCACACTCGTCGTGAGTGGTGTACTCTGGTATTTAGTACGTGGGTACAGGCGCGGGTTAGGCTTTGTACTTCTGCAGTAGCATACTTTTGGTATTGGTACAGTTATGCGGGTTACATAAGTATTGTACTCTGGTGGTAGGGATTTATTGATACTGAACTCAGATACTGGCTTGTTGACATTGAATTTGGATATACCCGTCAGGCATTGTAAAATTGATAACTAAGTATGAATGAGCTGAGTTAACTCTGTTGTGACTGGTGAATGAATGAGTGACTGAGACGCAGCATAGCTGCAAAGCAAGTATGGAGTTCTGACCCTCGGTTCCGCCGTCTCGCAAAAGGTATGACCGGAACGAAGCAATTGTTAACTTCATTACGGACCAACATTGTGCTATCTACGTACACATTAACATCCTGTGTGTCTCGTAAATAAGAAAACGGAATGGGGGGGAATCAGAGCAGCAAAATTCCAAAGAAAAGCCCCTAGGATGTATCCTAGCACACTGGAAAGATATAGGGGGACCGCCGGGTGGGAATGTGAACAAGAAAACACTGTATTGCAGCTGATGTTTTTAAGGAAAGAAGGAAAGTGGGATGAGGTTATGTATGCAGATATGTTTTCCACTTTGCGGAATCATCCAAGTGTCAGAGAGATTGCGGTATTAATATCCCACCAGAAGATGCCCTGGTTTTATCTTCAGAAAAAAAAAAAAAAAAGTGAAGTGAAAAGAAGGAGTGGGAGAAAATAAGGAGATGCTGTTCAGCATGTAGTATTGGGCAGAGATGTTTGAAAATAACAAACCCCAGAAAGAAAAGGGAGGAGATAGAGGATCAACCTCAGGATTTGGGATTTCCCCCTCCACCCCTTAATCTGTCTCCCCCTCATCCATCATTGTTATCTGAAACGGATGATAACAGCGAGGAGGAAGGAGCAATAAGTGCTTTTACTCCTGTTACAGCACGGACCAGGAGCAGAACAGAGAAAGCTCCACAACTCCTGGCTCCATTACGAGAGGTAACAGGGGCAGGAGGACTGGCTAGAGTAAAAGTACCCTTTTCCACTACTGATTTAGATGCCTGGGAAGAGGTAGCTAGGGGATGCCAGGATGACCCCTCTCAAGTGGCAAAACAATTTGAATAATAATTTTAAAAACCCAGGACCCTGAGTGGACAGATGTAGATTTGATTTTGGGGGAAGTGACAGAAACAGAAAAACAATTAGTATTAAAAACTGCACAAACTCACGTGCAGGCCCAAATTACTGGGGGAACCTTACAAGGGAATGTGGACAATTACATTCCCCTGACTGACCCACATTGGGACCCCAATGACGGGCGTGATTATAGATTATTAAAAAGATACCAAGATTGGATAAAATTGGAATTAGAAAATGCAATTCCAAAAGCTGTAAATTGGTCAGCATTATATGCTGTCAAACAGGGGCAGAAAGAGACCCCTAGTGAATTTCTGGATCAATTGAGAAATGCCATGCGAAAATACACTACCCTGGATCCCTCCTTGGATGTGGGACAAGAACAACTTGTTTCTCTATTTTTGGGGCAATCATCTACAGATATAAGAAAGAAGCTACAGAAGTTAAAAGAACTGGAAATAAGAGACTTAGAGAAATTGCATGAGGAGGCATGGAGAGTTTAGAGGGATCAGGAGAACGTGGATAGAGGAAAACTGATGAAAGTGATGGCAACAGCTATGGTGGCGGCCTTGGAACAGAGAGGAATGGTAAACAGAGGAGGATTTAGAGGATGAGGAAGGGGAAGGCAGGCCCTTTGGAAATAGAGGGGGACTGGGAAAGAATCAGTGTGCATATTGTCAGGAGAAAGGACATTGGAAAAATGAATGCCCAAAGCTCAAGGAGACCCCACAGACCTTGATAGCTGAAACAGAGTTCGATTGACAGGGACCTAGGGCATCTACCCTAGCGGATCCACTGGTTAAAATAAAGCTAGGGAGACAAGAGAAAAAGGTAGAAATCGAGTAGTACAAGATTTAAGAGGAATAAATAAAATTGTTAAAGATTTACACCCTGTGGTAGCTAATCCTTATACCTTACTTACTAAATTATGGGATAATCAAGTATGGTTTACAGTATTAGATTTAAAAAACGCATTCTTCTGTTTGCCTTTAGCCAAAGAAAGTAAAAATTTATTTGCATTTGAATCGGAAAGCCCTACCACTGGCAGGAAAACCCAGCTTACCTGGACAGTGTTACCCCAAGGTTTTAAAAACAGTCCAACAATCTTTGGAAATCTATTAGGATGAGAACTTCAAACGTGGGATCCTCCCTCCAGGGAAGGAGTCCTTTTACAGTATGTGGACGACTTATTAATAGCAACTGAAACAAAACCTGACTGTATACAATGGACTATCAGTTTGTTGAACTTTTGGGGACTAAATGGGTATCGAGCCTCTCAACAGAAAGCTCAGATGGTGTGGCAACAAGTAACCTACCTTGGATATGAATTATCTGGAGGACAACGGGAATTAGGAACAGAACGAAAAGAAGCCATCTGCAGAACCCCCCTCCCTCAGACGGTAAAAGAACTCAGGACCTTTTTGGGAATGACAGGTTGGTGCCGGTTATGGATTTATAATTATGGAATAATAGTAAAACCTTTGTATGAACTTTTGAAAAACAACCCCACTCGATTGGTCTGGTCCAAAGAAGCTCAAAATGCATTCAAGACACTTAAAAGGACCTAATGAAGGCCCCGGCCCTGGGCCTACCTGATGTGACTAAACCTTCTGGCTGTTTTCCCATGAAAGACAAGGTATAGCTCTGGGAGTCCTAGTTCAGCGGCTAGGACCCTACAGAAGAGCTGTGGCCTGTTTTTCTAAACAGCTTGACAAAGTAAGCAAGGGGCGGCCAGGGTGCCTGTGAGCTGTGGCGGCTGTGGTCCCGAATATTCAGGAAGCCTGGAAATTCACCTCAGGCCAAAAGATCGCAGTACTGGTTTCACACACAGCATCACCTGTGTTGTAAACAGAAAGGGAATCACTGGCTTTCCCCATCCCGATTTCTACAGTACTAGGCCATTTCAATTGAACCAGACAATACTAATAATGAAGTAACTAATGTTATGAACACAGCTTCTTTCCTCAGTGGGGTGACATCTGAGTCATTTACACACGATTGCTTAGAGACCATAGAGACTGTATAGTCTAGCAGATCATATTCGAAAGAACCACCTCTGGAAGATGCACAAGATTCCTGGTTCACAGACGGAAGCAGCTTTGTCCAACAAGGTACTCAAAAGGCCGGATACACGGTGACAACAGCGAACAAAATAATCAAATCTCAATCACTACCTGCTGGAACATCAGCTCAAAAGGCTGAAATTATTGCCCTAATGAGGGCCCTGGAGCTGGCAAAAGGGAAAAAGATAAATATATGGACAGATTCAAAAAACGCCTTTGGAGTTGTCCATGCTCATGGAGCAATTTGGAAAGAATGAGGACTGCTAACTGCACAAGAAAGGCAGATTAAGCATGCTGAGGAAATACTTCGCCTATTAAAGGCAATTCAACTGCCAACCAAAGTCACCATCATGCACTGTCAAGGACACCCAAAGGGTAACACTGAACAGGAAAAAGGTAATAGATTGGCTGACTATGAGGCTAAGCAGGCAGTGGAGAGAACGCAAGAAATTTTAGCCTTATGTGCTGGTTTTGGCTGAGAAGGGGTTAATTCTCTTCACTGTGGTGGTCAGAGACCTTTCCAGCTTCCCGAGCTCTGCCACATCAGCATGAGGCTTGGAGGGGTGGGACCACGGCCAGGGCAGCTGACCCCGACTGGCCAATGGCATGTTCATTCCATACCATGTGACACCATGACCAGTATATTAAGGGGGCAGTTGCAGCTCGGGTAGGTGTGGTGTTGGGTCAGCGGGTGGTGAGCAGCTGCGTTATGTGCGGTTTGTTTTGGTGGTTCATCCCCCTCCCCCTCTGGGTTTCACACCTCTCATTGTTTTCCTTTCCATTGCATTTTTTTGTTTGTGTTTTTTTTATTTATTAATTTTAATAATAAACTGTTCTCATGTCAACCCACGAGCGTTACCCTTCTGATTCTCACCCCCATCCCACCGGTGGGGGAGTGAGCGAGCGACTGTGTGGGGCTGAGCTGCCGCTAAACCACGACAGTCTTTTTGGCGCCCAACGTGGGGCTCAAGGGTTGGAGATAACAACAGCTGCTGGTCACAGCACCATGTTGTCCTTTTTGCAGTTGGTGTTAAAGATTGGTGTTGGTTTGTTGAGTCTGCTGTGTTCTGCTGTGATTAGTAACATTTTGCCTAAGAGATTTGTTATGCAAACACTGGTTATCAGCTTTATCTGGTATTTGGGGTTTTTGCTGAAACCCTTACTGTACTTTGGATACCACCTTGTTGAGGGAATTAGCAATTATACCTCCTCCTCGGAGAGACTTTATATGGATAAATATATAATAGTATCTTTGCAACTTTGTTCTATGATGTCCCTGCCTCTATTACAACAACCTTTTTGTATCCTGAACATCCTTGGGTGGTTAAGGTGCACTTATTGTTAGTTTTTGGGCATGTTGTTTTGGTTTTGACTAAGCAACTTAAGAATATCACCCAGAAATCTGCCCCAAGGCTTGATAGTCACGAGTGGCAAGGCATGTGGGATAGCATGGGCAAATACCTAGGGCAGTGGGCACCCCTAGTGTTTTGGGGTTTCACCCCTGAATAAGTGCAGAATCCTGAAAAAGTAATAGAATATTTGGAGAAAGTATGTTGTTATGCTGGGAACTCCAGAGAGACACAGATAACTGCAACGTGCTAGGGCCTGACCCATGCGTACCGAGCCCTGTTCAACAGTATTCAGTGCTCCCAAAGGGGAAGAGGAGGTCTCTGGACTGAAAGGCAAAGTGACAGGCACTACAACCACTCAAACCCCATGACAAGCACTGTGGCTACTCAAACCCTCATGACAAGTACTGGAGCTGACTCAGAGAATCAACCCGTGCCAGTATCAGTCGCCCCCATACACAAGAAGAAATATTGGAAGTGGACGTCAACTCATTTAGAACGGGATGATGAAGAATCAGGGCCATCACGAGGAGAGGAGGAAGAAGTCATAAATGAAATAGAGACCACCCGATCCCTGTCCTTGAGTGAGTTGCGAGATATGCGAAAAGATTTCAGCCGTTGTTCAGGTGAGCACATTGTCACCTGGCTGCTCATGTGCTGGGATAATGGGGCCAGTAGCCTGGAACTAGAGGGAAAAGAAGCCAAACAACTGGGATCCCTTTCTGGGAAAGAGGACATTGACAAAGCGACTGGAAAAAGAACACAGGCCCTCAGCCTCTGGAGATGATTCCTGTGAAACTATATCAAACTATATAGGGGCAGAACCTATCAGCATTGCTGGAGTGACAGGGGGATCCCAAGAGCTAACTGTATTGGAGGCCGAAGTGAGCCTAACCGGGAAGGAGTGGCAGAAGCACCCCATTGTGACTGGCCCAGAGGCTCCATGCATCCTTGGCATAGACTACCTCAGGAGAGGCTATTTCAAGGACCCAAAAGGGTACAGGTGGACTTTTGGTGTAGCTGCCTTGGAGACGGAGGAAATTAAACAGCTGTCTACCTTGCCCAGTCTCTTGAAGATCCCATCTGTTGTGGGGTTGCTGAGGGTCAAAGAACAACAAGTGCTGATCACCACCACAACTGTGCACCGGCGGCAATATCGCACCAACCAAGACTCCCTGATTCCCCATCCATGAGCTCATTCGTCGACTGGAGAGCCAAGGAGTGATCAGTAAGACCCACTCACCCTTTAACAGTCCCATACGGCCAGTGTAGAAGTCTAATGGGGAGTGGAGAATAACAGTAGACTATCGTGGCCTGAATGAAGCCACGCCGCCACTGAGTGCTGCTGTGCCAGACATGCTAGAAATTCAATATGAACTGGAGTCAAAGGCAGCCAAGTGGTATGCCACAACTGATATCGCTAATGCATTCTTCTCAATCCCTCTGGCAGCAGAGTGCAGGCCACAGTTTGCTTTCACATGGAGGGGTGTCCAGTACACCTGGAATTGACTGCCCCAGGGGTGGAAACACAATCCTACCATTTGCCATGGACTGATTCAGACTGTACTGGAACAGGGAGAAGCTCCAGAATACCTACAATACATTGATGACATCATTGTGTGGGGCAATACAGCAGAAGTAGTTTTTGAGAAAGGAGAGAAAATAGTCCAAATCCTTCTGAAAGCTGGTTTTGCCATAAAACAAAGTAAGGTGAAGGGACCCGCACAAGAGATCCAGTTCTTAGGAATCAAATGGCAAGATGGACGTTGTCAGATCCCAATGGACGTGATCAACAAAAGCAACCATGTCTCCACCAACTAGCAAAAAGGAAACACAAGCTTTCTTGGGCTTTGTGGGTTTTTGGAGAATGCATATTCCAAATTACAGTCTGATCATAAGCCCTCTCTATCAAGTGACCTGGAAAAAGAATGATTTCAAATGGGGCCCTGAACAACGACAAGCCTTTGAACAGATTAAACAGGAGATAGTTCATGCAGTAGCCCTTGGGCCAGTCCAGGCAGGACAAGATGTAAAAAATGTGCTCTACACTGCAGCTGGGGAGAATGGCCCTACCTGGAGCCTCTGGCAGCAAGTGCCAGGGGAAACCCGAGATTGACCCCTAGGGTTTTGGAGTCAGGGATACAGAGAGTCCAAAGCCCACTATACTCCAACTGAAAAAGAGATATTGGAAGCATATGAAGGGGTTCGAGCTGCTTCAGAAGTGGTTGGTACTGAAGCACAGTTGCTCGTGGCACCCCAACTGCCAGTGCTGGGCTGGATGTTCAAAGGAAACATCCCCTCTACACACCATGCAACTGATGCTACGTGGAGTAAATGGGTTGCACTGATCACCCAGCGGGCTCGAGTAGGAAACCCCAGTCGCCCAGGAATCTTGGAAGTGATTATGGACTGGCCAGAAGGCAAAGATTTTGGAATATCACCAGAGGAGGAGGTGACACATGCTGAAGAAGCCCCACTCTATAACAAACTGTCAGAAGATGAAAAGCAGTATGCCCTGTTCACTGACGGGTCCTGTTGTCTTGTGGGAAAGCACCGGAGATGGAAGGCTGCTGTATGGAGTCCTACATGACAAGTAGCAGAAACTGCTGAAGGAGAAAGTGAATCAAGCCAGTTTGCAGAGGTAAAGGCCATCCAGCTGGCCTTAGACATTGCTGAATGGGAAAAGTGGCCAGTGCTCTATCTTTATACTGACTCCTGGATGGTGGCAAATGCCCTGTTGGGGCTGGTTACAGCAGCGGAAGCAGAACAACTGGCAGCGCAGAGGCAAACCCATCTGGGCTGCCGCACTGTGGCAAGAAATTGCTGCTCGGGTAAAGAACCTGGTTGTAAAGGTACGTCATGTGGATGCTCACGTCCCCAAGAGTCGGGCCACTGAAGAACATCGGAACAACCAGCAGGTAGATCAGGCTGCCAAGATTGAAGTGGCTGAGGTGGATCTGGACTGGCAGCATAAGGGTCAACTATTTCTAGCTCGGTGGGCCCATGACACCTCAGGCCATCAAGGGAGAGATGCAACATACAGGTGATCAAGGGGTGGACTTGACCATAGACACTATTGCACAGGCTATCCACGAACGTGAAACGTGTGCTGCAATCAAGCAAGCAAAGCAGGTAAAGCCTCTGTGGTATGGGGGACGATGGCTGAAATATAAATATGGGGAGGCCTGGCAAATTGACTATGTCACACTCCCACAGACCCGCCAAGGCAAGCGCCATGTGCTTACAATGGTAGAAACAACAACTGGCTGGCTGGAAACATATCCTGTCCCCCACGCCACTGCCCGGAACACTATCCTGGGTCTCAAAAAACAAGTCCTGTGGCAACATGGCACCCCAGAGAAAACTGAGTCAGACAATGGGACTCATTTCTGAAATAACCTCATAGACACCTGGGCCAAAGAGCATGGCATTGAGTGGGTGTATCACATCCCCTATCACGCACCAGCCTCTGGGAAAATTGAACGGTACAATGGACTATTAAAAACTACACTGAGAGCAATGGGGTGGGTAGAACATTCAAGCACTGGGATACACATTTAGCAAAAGCCACCTGGTTAGTCAACACAAGGGGAAATCTGCCAACCGAGCTGGTCCTGCCCAGTCAGAAATCCTACATATTGTGGAAGGGGATAGAGTCCCTGTAGTGCACGCAAAAAGTACACTGGGCAAAACAGTCTGGGTTCTTCCTGCCTCAGGCAAAGGCAAACCCATTCGTGGGATTGCTTTTGCTCAAGGACCTGGGTGCACTTGGTGGGTGATGCAGGAGGATGGAGAAATCCGATGTGTGCCTCAAGGGGATTTGATTTTGGGCGAAAACAGCCAATGAACTGAATGGCACAATGCAAACTGCTATATAATATTGTGTGTCACCTCTGTGTTGTATCAATGATATCAGAGTACGAGCCTCCCAACCCATGGAAGATAAACTGTGAAATAAGCAAAGTGCAGCAGTGATGGAACGATGGCTGACTCAGTATGCAGCAACCCAACACCACACACACCATCTCTCCCACCCTGAAAGACTGATATGACAGATGGAGCCCAGAGTCATGGACTGGGTGAACTCAATGGACATTTTACAGGGAAGGTCTATGAACTAAGGGAATGATGTCTGTGTATTATGTTAAAGGATGGGAAGGGGAGGGGTGGTGGTTGGTAAGGTTGTATTGGATGGTATGGGACCTGGGCATGGTGTAAACGGTATGGAATAAGGGGTGGAGAATGTGCTGGTTTTGGCTGAGAAGGGGTTAATTCTCCTCACCGTGGGTGGTCAGCTACCTTTCCAGCTTCCTGTGCTCTGCCATGTGGCAGGGGGGCTGGGAGGGGAGGGGCCATGGTGGGGGAGGCTGACCCCGACTGGCCACTGGCATGTTCATTCCCTACCATGTGACACCATGACCAGTGTATGAAGGGGGGGCAGGTTGCGGCTTGCGAGTGGGTCGGCAGGCAGTGAGCGGCTGCATCGCGTGCGGTTTGTTTCGGTGGTTCGCTCCCCCTCTCCCCTTCCTTCCCCCCTCCCCCGGGGCTTTGCGTCTCTTGTTGTTCTCCTTTCCATTGCATTTCTGTTGTTGTTTCTTTTAATTTTAATTATTAAACTGTTCTTATCCCAACCTACAAGCGTTACCCTTCTGATTCTCTCCCCCATCTACCAGTGGGGGAGTGAGCAAGCGACTGTGTGGGGCTGAGCTGCCGGCTAAACCACACCACCTTAATTCCATATAACAGGAGTAAGAGTCTAGGTGAGCAAGAAAATATTGAATATTCTATGGCTGACAAAGAATTAGCAGAAGAAATGGGAGGGTGGGTTCCCTCCAGATGGGCCCACTTCAGTGACAGACGAATTATAATTCCTGCCAAACAGAAATGGGGAATTGTTAAAGAACGTAATAACGGAACACATTGGGGGGCAGACTCCCTGTATAACTTTTTTAATCAGAAATTAATAGGGAGAAATGTATATACTACACTCCAGCAGGTGACTCAGCAGTGTGAAATATCACAGAACCACAGGTTGGAAGGGACCTCAGGGACAATCTGGTCCAACCTTAGTTTAAAATATGTTTGAAAAATCATCCTAACACAGGCAACCGGGTACAATGGGTGAATATTGGGAAAGGAAATATACCAGGGGACAATTGGAAAATTGATTTCTTGGAACTTCCAAGAAAAGGGGGGTATAGATACCTATTGGTACTCACAGACACCTTTTCCGGATGGCCAGAAGCATTTTCTTGTAGAACAAATAAAGCGAGGGAGGTTACTAAGGTACTATTAAATGAAATAATACCCCAATTTGGGGTACCTATGGTAATTTCATCAGACAGGGGCACACATTTTTGTGCAGAATAGCGCAGCAAGTCAGCAAGCTACTGGGAATCAATTGGCAATTACATACACCTTACAGACCACAAGCCAATGGACAAGTAGAAAAAATGAATCCCATGACAAAACAACAAATAGCAAAGATATGCCAGGAAGCAAGCCTCTATTGGTACCAAGCGCTACCTATTGCACTACTCCGAATACACATAAAACCTAGGGCTAAAGAAAATTTGAGCCTTTTTGAGATACTATATGGAAGACCATATCAGGCTAAATACCAATGGGAGGAGCTGAACCAGTTGGGAGATCATTACTTAAAAATTATGTTATATCCTTAGGAAAACAATTGGAAAAGATTAATAAAAGTGTTTTTGGAACCAGGGCCAAAGGGTTAGATCATCCGATCCACCCATTTAGCCCTGGAGATTGGGTTTATGTTAAGAATTTTTCAGGTAATCTGCTGAGAGAAAAGTGGAATGGACCTTACCAGGTGTTGCTGACCACCTTCACTGCAATCAAGATTCAAGATTATAAAGAATTTGCAGGCGGAGGTGTCATCCCTTAGTAAAGTTGTGTTGCAAAATCAAATGGCATTAGATTTATTGACTGCCAAAGAAGGGGGCGTATGCATGATCATTAGTACCAGCTGCTGTGCATATATCCATAAAGATAAGCAGATAGAAGCAGATCTGAATGCACTTTGGGAAAAAACACAACTATTCCATGATGTATCTCTAGATGACACTTCTTTAGGGTTTCAAGATTTGTGGGATAAATTGACTTCTTGGCTTCCTCATCTAAGATGGTTAAAACAATTATTCATTGGCTTGGTTACGCTAATGGTTTTAGGAATGCTTGTTTGTGTGTCTCAGATGTTTTCTCTGGTGTTGTCGAAATTCAGCTGAGACATACGGTGATTGGAAAAGAAATAAGATTAGACACCAAGTGGAAAAAGGGAAATATTTTACTCGGGCCCTTGAAAAGGATGAATTATTATGAAATTTGCAAACAAAAAAAACCATTTCTATAATAGTCTCCATTTGAGACTTAGTAAATTCTTATATTGAGAACTGTAGCAGGTAAGCTACAAGTCCCCAAAAGAAAAGGAGGGATAGATAAAGTTAAAACTGTTGTGACTAAAACTTGTTGCTTTGGGGGAGTCAGAAAGGCTTCAAGACAAGAAGCGCCTAAACAAAAATTTATGACAACAACATTTGACCTTAGAAAAACAGATGTACAGAACCATAAAGATAAGGAGCTGCAGAGCAAACATTAAACCAGAACAGACTATCCCTCAAGGACAGTATATACGTGAGCTCAGAACTGAGTTTGTGCAAAAGCAAAAGTTAACTAGTGGGCACAGTGAGGAAGAATATATCCTTCATCCAGAGACCCCTGACGACCACCCGGAGACACCAACAGGCATGTGCAGAGGACATTTGCACATGATAATGAGTTCCTGGAACATTAATGAATATGTATATATTTTGTTAGAAAACTAATGAATATGCATGTCGAGCTTGTATAAGATATGCAACTAACCCTGTGCGGGCACGCGCATTAGGAGGAGTGATCCCCTGCACATCCAGTGCTGCAATAAAGAATACCTGCTTAATAGTCGTTCAGACTATTGAGTCCTGATTTCGGCTTTTCACGGCATCGGGGAGAGAATTGGAAGGGTAAAAGTGAGGAAACTCATGGGTTGAGATAAAGACAGTTTAATAGGTAAAGCAAAAGCTGAGCACACAAGCAAAGCAAAACCAAGGAATTAATTCACTACTTCCCATGGGCAGGCAGGTGTTCAACCATCTCCAGGAAAGCAGGGCTCCATCACACATAACCGTTACTTGGGAAGACAAAACGCCATCACTCCAAATGTCCCCCCCTTTCTTCTCACAGCTTTATATGCTGAGCATGACATCATGTGGTGTGGGATATCCCTTTGGTCAGTTGTGGTCAGCTGTCCCAGCTGTGTCCCCTCCCAGCTTCTTATGCACCCCCAGCCCACTCGCTGGTATGGTGGGGTGAGAAGCAGAAAAGGCCTTGACTCTGTGTAAGTGCTGCTCAGCAATAACCAAAACATCCCTGTGTTATCAACACTGTTTTCATCACAAATCCGAAACATTGCCCCATACTAGTTACTCTGAAGAAAATTAACTTTGCCCCAGCCAAAACCAGAATGGAAGCCCTGATTTGGGAAAGAAGGAGGATGTTCAAAGTTCTTTTGCACCAAGAGTTACAGTTTACACACAGTTCTATTCTAGGCCTTCAAGTCTATTAACATCCCAACAGAAATAAGCAAAATAAGAGATATAACTTCATATTTGAATGTATTTTAAAACTAGAAGTTACTGCATCACAACACTAGGACTTTCTAGTACACCCTTAATGACTGACTGAGGGCCATTAAAATATTTTCTATCATGATCTGTGCTAGTTAGAACAGAAATGGCACTTTTCAGAAGAGGGGGGGGTGTTAAAATTCATTGTAATCAAATTATTTTAGTTGAGCTCCAAAACTAGAATGCTATCACATGAACATAAAAAACAAGATTAAAAATATATTTCAGTCTTCCTAGAGAAGCATTGTTTTTCATGCTCTGTAACTTTAAATTCATTGATTTACAAACATAGCTTTTACATAGAATTCAGTAACTTTATAAACCAGGAGTCTACCCTATGCATATATGTTTAAAACCATTCTATAACTTCACCTACACTATACATTTTAAATACCCACCAACTTCTAAACAATGTAGAAGTGAAAGTTCTTCCACTTGCACAGCACTGCATTTCAAGGACCAACAACTTTTCTGGGAGAATGGATTTATTTTAAATACAAATATTAAAGACTACATGAGTGGACAAACCTCTCTCAACTACAGAACTTGGTTATGAGATGTGACAAGTATTACTATTATTATTACTTGGCAAGTCAAAATCAAGTAATTTTGTAATTTTGTGTAGAGTTTGAAGATGTCAATAACAAAGGTCAGGTGGAGAATGACTCATTTGAACTCTTGATCAGTCTCAGGTTTGCCCAAAATACTCTCTGAATTCAAAGGAATATCTCTACATCTACTACTACACGAATTTAATATCTCCAATTATAATTTCTTTACATAACTATAATCCACTGATAGGTACGCCCATCTTCAAGAAATCCAGTCCTCCAAAAGCAATTATTAAGATTTATGTTGTGTCTGGCCAGGAAGGAAGCCAAAGGAGTTCTCCGTTAATTTCCACATTATTTAAAGCCCTTGCAAGTCACAAAGAATGCATTATCTTTAGCACAGTTAGACACAGAACACAACAGTTACTCCTCCTGTATCAGCCAGCAGTATCTTCTTGGGGTGGGGGGTGAAGGAAGTCAGAGTTCCAACCAAGGTCTGATTAGAATATGTTACATTAGCCACTATTAGTATAAACTCTAGTACAAAAATATTAACAGTGTGTGAGAAAAAAAAAATTAATCCTTTAGAATGCATAGCTATGATCACAAAAGAGACAAAACAATAGCTTCAATTTAACCAAGCAGAGATACAGACACCACGAAGCTCATTGTGTCAGAAATACGCAGATTAACCAGCTGGTTTAGATAAAAGTCAAGGGCATGTTAAGGTGAAACTTCAGCACTCTTTTTTCTTTATGGACTATCCTATGGGACCCTGTAGTATAAAACATCTTAAAGCCATTCCTTTAGCCAAAATAAGAACAGAAAGACTATTCTTCATAGTAAGTGTTTATCCCACAGACTTGCAACAGAGATTCGGGGGTGGGTGTGTGTGTACGTGTTAGGGGTTCCAATGTTCTCCACAGCTCAGTTTTATTTACAACAATGTCTTCAGAAGCATAGCTGTTGCTACTTATTATTCAATAAATATGCAGCACTCAGCACCAGCTACCCTCATCCCAGTTGCCCAGTTCTTTTAGCAATCCAGGAATTTACATTCCAAGGAAGAAAGGATAAAAATGCATGGTGAAACAAACACTAGGCTTGAGTGCCTCAGAACTGCACTGAATCAAGTACTGCTTGGTGGACAGAAGCACATTTAGAAATCACACTAGCAACACCTTCCTTTTCTCTAGGGAAACACCACACAGGGATGCTTGATACTGGCATTTTAAGTACACTTAGATCTGACATGAGAACAAAGCAAACATCACTGAGTAGGAGAGCTGACTTAAAAGTATATTAAAAAAATGCCCCTTGCAGCAAACTATGTTCAGCTCTTAAGTTATATTAAGGAAAGGCTTCAAAGAGCTAGCTAAATACCTCCAACTTGAAAAAAAGAGGAGAGGAGGAGAGGCGACAGAGAGGAGGAGAGGCGACAGAGAGGAGGAGAGGCGACAGAGAGGAGGAGAGGCGACAGAGAGGAGGAGAGGCGACAGAGAGACCTTACCCAAGAATACCTGAACTTCAGAAGGCAGCACAGCAAACCAGACCAAACAAAGAAGTCTGATAACCTTAAGAATCAAGGGAAAACCTGAAAACAACTGTCCTTTCTGTCCACAAGCCACTTGAGAAAACATATTTCAAGGCTCACCCCCAAAATTACTTTGCTTACAGTGAACTACACCTTTGAAGAACCTAAACTAATATGATTAAATACATTAAGGCACTAGGCTAGTAAACAGGTACTACAAATCAAGAACCTTGTTATTGTAACTGATTTTTCAGTGCTTTCCTTTTATGGGCTTCAGGGATAGGGAAAGAGATAACAGAGATCCCATACTCCACTTATTCTGGATGCTCAGAATAAGGAATTTCAATAAAGTATTCCTGAATTGAATCACATAACACAATCCACTGGATAGCTTCAAAGTTTATTTCAAGACTCTTTAATTAAGAAATAAAAATTTGTCACTTCTCACATGTGGTATGTATCCCATAGAACGACTTAGGAGAAGTATTTTCCTTAAAACTGCATTACAATATCTATACAGAAGCATGGAAAGGAAGAGTTAGCCATTGGGGGGGGAAGCCCTATGGAATTTTTAGTGGTCTGATCTGACCAAATTCATTATCTCATAACTTAGTTTCCCTTAAGATATTTATGCACCTCAATTACTTTATGCATTAATTACTAAAATTCAGTCAGGCTTAATTTCTGTTTGTAATTCTTAACATATCTGAATTTAAGGGAAAAAAATATGTTTCGCTGCTTAAGTAGGACACTACATATGTTATACAGCATTTTAAACTGTAAGAGTACATTAATCTGACTTGACTTCTGAATTGTAATCCAATCAGATTCACTCCTTGGCAGTTAGTTTAGTCTATTTAAGAACGACATGTGGGATGGTGGTACGGGGTCGCTGGGCAGTAGGGGGGTATTTGTTTTAGTTACAGTTAAAGCTGCTGAACCACTTTTCAGGATTAATCCTGCTTATCAAATATACCCTCCTGAAACTGGAAGCTAGTTAATCAACACCTGACCTCACACAATGGTCTTTCTCTTGCTCAGCTTCAAAAGATCTTTCAACACCAACACACCAAGAAAGTTCATAATGGAATAGACTCATGAAAACTGCTGTCCAGATCAAATTTAAATTCCAACGCTCATCAGAAAACATTCACATCAAACCCACAAGACTACTTTGGATCCCAGTAATATTTTATAAAAAGCCATTTCAAGTTCTACTTGCAGAGCTAGTGTCATTATTACCAGAAAAGAAGTTACCATCTGTGGTGACTTCTATTGAAACAAAAACTTGGGGGAGGATGGGGACGGGGCCTTCCTCCATGGTAATATTTTATGTCAAAGTAAGGTACTCTGAATGACTAAGTCATCATATGAACAAGATCAAGAGTTGCAGAGACACTACTCTATCCTCAACTGATTTTAAAAATCCAAAGCATTTTAGAAATAAACTTAAAAGACCATCCTTAAAGCTAATGACAAAGGCAGTACTCAAGCAGTGTTCTCACCCAGCTCATCCACCTTCAGACTAAAAGTTCATCTTGAGGAGTCTGATCCTCGAGTGTGATAGCCTCACACCGGGCCATGATCATTCTATAGTAAGACCAGAGTTCCCACCTTAGGACTGGGTCAAGAATCAGTCACTAAAACACAATCCAAGATCAGGATCACAAGGAATTTGTACAGCTGCAATAAGACAGATAACTATGGCTATATGGGCCAGCAGAGAACAACCAGGAACACCATGCATTTGTCTCACTATATGATCCTGTTAGCCTAGGTCCTGCCAAGAGCCCAGCAACATTCCTAAATGACAGGGGGAAAGAAGCCAAACTCAAAACTTTACAAAAACCGTGTGCAAACTAACCATGTCCTCTATCTCTTGTCTAAGGATAAAGGTAGATCTGAGAAAGGACATATATGTTTTGTCAATAAGGATGGACAACTGGAATCTTAACTAAAATAGATCCTCTCATCAGTAGTTCTGTTCTTTTTTCACCACATAGAGGGACATTAGGTATGTCATATCTTACCTAAGAAGCGGTAAGCTTTGACACCATTTCTGTTATTGCAATTTTCGTATAAAACATCCACCAGCATGAAGGCCATATTAGACTACGTAGAATGCCACATTAGTTCTGACACCATATAAAGACAGCTTCCTTTTCTGCTCTCTGAGGTCTGAAGACCTCATTCAAGGAAAGGATACAGGCATAAACATAGTAGGAATAGTTTGCAGAGATTAAGGATAAACTAAATTGAGACTTTGTAGAATTCAATAGAGAAATGTTCCCAGGATGCAACACAGTAGTCTCTGCTGATGCAAGTAGACAGCATCATTTCAGTGTATGCTGATACAACCTTGAATCAACAAAATATCATAGCAAGATTATGATAGAGTCATCACACCCAATACTCCCTAACTGACAAGCTGAATTTCTGAAGATTAGAAAGTATTCTTGGTGAATAACAATGGCCATCATCTTTTGATAATTTAGCGTATGCCAGATCCACCTCTCATTCACAAAGTTCAGGATGCTGTGTGAGATAAAGCAAGGTGTAGTTCCAGGTTAAAAATAATAAGTCATCCCAGGGAATTGACAAAATTGTCCTACTGTCAGGGGTTTCTGTGACAAGGTCTTTGGTAGCAGGTGGGCTACAGGGGTGGCTTCTGTGAGAAGATGCCAGAAGCTGCCCCCAGGTCCAATAGTCAGTTCCAGCTGGTTCCAAGACAGACCCACTGCTGGCCAAGGCTGAGCCCATCAGCAATGGTGGTAGCACCTCTGGGATAACATATGTAAGGAGGGGGAAAAACTGCTGCACAACAGCAGCTGAGAGAAAGGAACGAGAATATGTGAGAGAAACAACTCTGCAGACACCAAGGTCAGGGAAGAAGGAGGGGAAGGAGGTCCTCCAGGTGCCAGAGCAGAGATTCCCCTGCAGCCTCGGGTGAAGACCATGGTGAGGCAGGTTGTCTCCCTGCAGCCCATGGAGGTCCATGGTGGAGCAGATATCCACCTGCAGCCTGTGGAAGGCCCCATGCCAGAGCAGGTGGATGTGCCCTGAAGGAAGCCACGAACCCATGGAGAGCCCACACTGGAGGAGGCTCCCGGCAGGACCTGTGGACCCACAGAGGACCCATGCTGGAGCAGTCCATTCCTGAAGGACTGCACCCTGTGGAAAGGACCCATGCTGGATAAGTTCATTAAGGACTATCTCCCATGGAAGGGACCCCATGCCGGAACAGGGGAAGAGTGTAAGGAGGAAGGAGTGGCAGAGACAACATGTGATAAACTGACCGCAACCCCCATTCCCCGTCTCCCTGCGCTGCTTGGGAGGAGGCAGTAGAGAAGTCAGGAGTGAAATTGAGCCCGGGAAGGGGGGGGGGGAAGGTATTTTTGGATTTGTTCTTATTTCTCATTATCCTGCTCTGGTGATAATTGGCAATAAATTAAATTTTCCCCAAGTCAAGTCTGTTTTGCCCCTGATAGTAGTTGCTGAGTGATCTCTCCCTGTCCTTATCTCAACCCACTAGCCTTTAGTCATATTTCCCCTCCTCAACTGGACAGGGTAGAGAAAGATAGAGCAGCTTGGGTGGGCACCTGGTGGCCAGCCAAGGTCAACCCATGTCACACATAAAAAAGTGATCTGAGAAGCAGCAGCACCAACATGCACACACTCCAGAAAATAACTCATTAACAGAAGAAAGGCCTATAGGATTCTGAGCTCAGCATAGGGGATACTGAACAAAAAAACCCCACACACAAAAATAAGGCAGGGCAGTGTCACTACATTATCTGCCAGGTTTTATGCCTGCCAAACCAAGAAAGAACAGCTACACTAACAGTGCATCTAAATTATAATTTTCATTTACAAACAAATTCATAGAACCAAACTTCCTTCATTCAGATATTTTTCAATTAATCTGGACTCCATCTCACCCAACTAAGGAAGATCTCTGGGTACCATACCTTCTAGAGGCCTATACCTCAATCTTTAATGTCTTGGTAAGCTGATGGAATGATATATGTTCCCTACTGTCTGACCTCCAGGACTGCATGCTCTTTTATCAATATTTTTGTATATTCTGTGATATTTGTAACATCAGGGTTTGTCTTTAGAAATGCACAGTAGCTTAAAGAAAAAGAAAGGAAGTGCTTAAAGCTAGGGCATACATGTGCCATAGCTGCAAGCCAGGCCATATTTCCACTGATGAAATCATAGCAGTGCAATACCTGTTTCCAGGAAGACCCAAGCTTAACAAGTTTTGACAGCTTAACAAGGCCCACAGAAGTTTAAAAAACAGAAAAAACACCATAGAGACCTAAATCCAGCAAGTCATAAGCATTCAGACACAGGAGCCTGACAAAACTAACACTGGAAGAAACAAAAAAGTTAGTGCTGGTTTTGGCTGGGATAGAGTTAAATTTTCTTCAGAGTAGTTAGTATGGGGCAATGTTTTGGATTTGTGATGAAAAGTGTTGATAACACAGGGATGTTTTCATTATTGCTGAGCAGCGCTTACACAGAGTCAAGGCCTTTTCTGCTTCTCACATCACCCCACCATACCAGTGAGTGGGCTGGGTGGGGGTGCACAAGAAGCTGGGAGGGGACACAGCTGGGACAGCTGACCCCAACTGACCCAAGGGATATTCCATACCACATGATGTCATGCTCAGCATATAGAGCTGGGGGAAGAAGGAGGAAAGGGGGGGGACACACGTTCAGAGTGATGGCGTTTGTCTTCCCAAGTCACCGTTACGTGTGATGGAGCCCTGCTTTCCTGGAGATGGCTGAACACCTGCCTGCCCATGGGAAGTAGTGAATTAATTCCTTGTTTTGCTTTGCTTGTGCGCTCAGCTTTTGCTTTCCCTATTAAACTGTCTTTATCTCAACCTACAAGTTTTCTCACTTTTGCTCTTCTGATTCTCTCCCCCATCCCACTGTGAGGGGAGTGAGCGAGCAGCTGTGTGGGGCCTAGTTGCTGGCTGGGGTTAAACCACAACAATTATCTATCAAACCACCTTAAGTTCCACTGAATAAGCTGTCAGTGATGTTGGAAGCTTATTTCCATAGCTGCTCCTGCTGGGATAGTATGGCCATAACAAAAACATGTGAACTTCCAACAGTACAAGTATCTCTATTTTGGTCTGCGGTATAAAGCACACTAGCTCTTTCCCCTAGCCAACAATCTTGGCAAAGCTGTAGGATAGACTGCCAACAGAACCCTCTTCAGGAAGGGAGAGGAAAGAATACTTTCCCAGTCATGCTGAAGACAGTTATCTACCTGGTAAGTCCACATTTTCCCCTACTGGTCCAAAAGAGGATACAAGAATATTCTAACTACTGAATAGGAGTTCTAAAGGTCTCTTTACCTTGCTTAGTCAGGACTAATGAGGGAAAACAGAGGGCTGCCGGTTGGATTCAAAGCAAATCAGTCCTACCCAAGCAAGGTAAAAAGTTATTTGGAACTTGACAAGTACCATGAAAAGCACCAACACTGGACTCAATTATGGCACCTTCAATAGTCTGCAAGTTTCCTGAACTAGAAATACCAAGCTAAAACCAGCTGCCTTGGACAAAAGATTATGACTAAAAACATCACTGATACAGGACAAGAGCTTCTCTGAAGCAACAGCTGCTTCTCAGCAGTCTCACAGAAGACCTACCTGATGTACCTATGAGAGATATCAGTGCAGTCTAATCCCAAACACCTCTTCTTAGAGGTTGACTTGCTACTTCTCCCCAACTTGCTTGCCCCCCCTCAACCTGCCAGATCTTAATTTCCCTCCCCAAGATTTAATATTTTAAAACAACCATTTTGCAACAGTTAGCATCTCCTACCCTTCATTTCATTCCAGACAGATCCGTGTAAACATTAACAAGGGGGGAAAAAAAATACTATTGGATAATCTAAGGAGATCTGTTGCAAAGAGATTCTGACACATCATTAAACACACATCAGTATCTAGAACCTCAAGCTCAAGTGGTGAACAGACTGAAGAAAGGGAAATTGGCAAGTAAGGCAGTGTTAGAAAAATGGGGGGGTGGGGGGTGTGTGTGTGTAATGGAGCAACCCTCTTGCCGCATCCTTTGTACAAACTCCAAATCCCACTACCAGACTTACTCAATTTTTAATTTTTCTGTTAACGGTATAAAGCACATGAACAATTAAAGTATGATAGCATACTCATTAACAAGTATTGAATACTTGATATCTACACTAGTACCTTGCTCAAAAATTTAATATCCTGGCCGATTCAGGTCTTGAAAGTGCGCTCTCTCAAACTTGAGGTATTCCCCCAAGGCCTTAAAGATTATCAGGAGATTTCCTACATAGGACACACAAAAACATTTGGATATACTCCAGCCGTCAAATATGAAAATATATTTTCCACTTCCTCTCTTTCCTCCCTCCTGAAGTAAGTTGACAGCACAACCAAAACACTAGTTCAAACATAATATAAATACTCTTGCTGATGCTTTGAATGCTACAGGGCCACATATAAGTAAAATCTAATTCAAAGTGGAAAAAAAAGCAAGCATTCAAAAACTCAGAGGCGAAGCACCAGAAGGCAGAAAAAGCACTGGTAGCGGGACACTGCAGAAAAAACCAAACCCCCAAAAAATTAAAACAAAAAACCCCACACAAACCCCCCAAAAAACACACACACAAAAAAAAAAACAACAACACACCACACACTAAGTACAAACAAACGTAAAGACAGAAGATGCACCAAAACAGATCTTGAAATAAGTCTCTCTCACTAGCAAAGATCCCACAAATCAGTAACTGTAGTACACTAGAAAGAAAGCATTTCACACACCCTGATCATTACTAAGGAACTGCCTGAATTTACCAACTGGAAGAGGCTACACAGTATGCCATAAACAGTTTGTACTAACATCCATAAGAATAAAACAACAGTAAGTAATTACATTTTATTAGAATTAAGACTTCAGAATGAAGATTCTGACAGATATAATCTTTGGACAACTCTAGTATGTGATCTTCAAAATACTTAACAGGTTGATTACTAGGGAGATCATAGTCACAACTGGATTTAGCAGCACATTTTATAAAGTTTATAGTCATGATTTATCACCATGAAGTGCAAACTTATTCCACAATTTCACTATAGTCTGACAGAAGTATTATGCTCCCACATTTCTGAGAAGATTTCCTAGAACATTTAGAATGGAATCTATTCCAAGACTGAAACTACAAGCAACAACATGTTATCAGATCTTTTTCCACAGACTCCTGAGAGGATAAAAAGTGTTCTACATGACTATGGAGATCAACCAGCCAGCAAACTGACTACAGAAATCAGCTTCCTATTTCTTTCAAGCTAAATAAAATAAGAAAAAATATAATAAAACAGTCAATATCTCAAGAACTTACCTTCAGACTTCAACTTTGTAAGAACAAAAATCAGGTAGTTGTTGAAATCTGAATACTGATTGAGTTGTTCTAGTTTCTGAAGAGAGAAACCATTAAGGAAATTTGAATCTTCACACACAGCGTTTATAGCTTTCTGGATACTACGATTATTGAGTGAGTTATGTACTTCAAACAGCTGTGACTAAGCTCACAACATACAGAGTATGAACAATCTGAAAACAGTTTCTGTATTTTTCATACTGAAGCAGTAGCTTTTAGTTATGTTGAAAACTGGAAAAAAGAATCCAGGGACAGACACAGAAATTAACAGATCCTTAAAAATATTTTAAGAAAAAAAAAAAACACACCAAAACACCCCAACACCACAACCAAAAACACCAAACAAAAAAAACCACCACAAACACCAAAAAAACCAAAACCCACCAAAAACCCCCACCTTCCTCTGTTCAGTTTTAGATTTCAATGTTTATACTTCAAAGCCAGCCAAACCTAAGGAATCCAGAGACACAATCCCATAATATGTCAAATTTTTTCTCCACAATAAATACAAGCATTAAAATACAACAGCTATTATGATTTTGATAAGCTACTCACTTTAATATCAGTCATATACTTTTTAAATTATGCTAACTAGCCACAGCCTGAGCTTTCAACAGTGAGAATCTGTTTAATTGTAAATGCCCAGATATTCGTATCAAGAAGTTCATGCTTATCCATGGTCTCTAAAAAAAAAAAATTTCCTTCTGTACACAAACCAATTTTCTAGAGTGATACCTCTCTGAATAAGTATCTTACTAGCAATACCAGCCTCTTCACTATGTCCTTGGGGAAACTGCAGGAAGAATTATGTTTTTGAACAGCTAGAAGGTAAGTAGTAATGAGTAATGACAAATTTTAGAAAAACTTCTGCCTCAAATTTCTAAGTATTCTGCCACTGCTTGGCTAGAACAGTGATCTGGCATTCTCTTTGTATCCTGTTCTCATAATTAGTATTATGCTCAACAATATTTTAAGTCATAAGTATGCAGTGTCATCTTTAAGTTACTAAACCTACTAGACATCATCAGTATGGCAAACAATCAAGACACTTAACAAAAAAATATTTTTAGAAGTAGTAATATTATTTGCTTCATAGGCATTTACTTTACTTGTTGCATAGCTAAATCTCTAAATATTCAAAGTTGCTAAACCTTAGCCAAATGTATCTATGTTAGGACATTGATGGCCTTTCCAATGACCAACAGCTAGCAACTCAATCACAAACTTAAGAAACTTCGTTTAGGCTTATTTAGGCTGCTTGCATCAAGTAGCAACTTTGCTAGAGAAACCTGCCCTCTTTCCATTTAATAAAGTAAAGTCTACTTATCACAGCCACAAGCTCCTTTGCTATGAATCACACAGGAGATGAAGTGTAAGCAGAAGGATGGTCACAGCAAGTGAAAATAATAAAGAACATTCTACATGGCCCCTAGAAATTAAGAAACACACATCCAAAGATTGTTGTCAAAGGTGCCATGCCAAAGAGCTCTTTCAGGAACAGCCAAGAAGTAGGGTAGTGCATTTTGAATTTTTTTTCTTCTCCTCCAAGCTTCAGAAACATAATCACCAAAACAGTCAGTTGAATGTTACTAACAACCATTAATTCCAATGGCTCAAATAAGAAGCAGCAGCAGAAGCAAGCAGAAAACTGAAAGAGCAGTATTAAACAGAAAACTAATTAGAAAACACCTAATCAGTCCAGGAATCAAAGAATAGCTTATAGACCATATTTTCTTATCAATTTCTTCACCCACTAACTTTTTTTTACCCCAAGAAACATCTATTTCATTTGAAAAATGCTTAAAAGCCTTACTAATTCATAACTTTAACAAAGGGTTTTGGCTAACCTATGCTCCTCACTTTATTACACTTGAGTTCTAAACACCCAAGTATGCCAAAACTCTGTCATAAAGAGCATGAGAGAGTCAACACACTGATAATCTTATTTTAAAAAACTACAGACTGAAAGTACTTTAAATTTGAAACTATTAACCACCATCCTACTTGGACATGCTACTAAGTAGCATTCCACAATACAACAGCCATCACAATTTTTTGTGGAAACAGTCTCAAAAGACATTTTTTTAATTATAGGACAGGGCCTGTCAAGTTGTATTAGAACATTTTCCCAAACTGATAATACAATGGTAAAAACGTGCCACTTATCTAAACTTTACAGGCCAACATATGAGGATCTCCTTAAAAGCACAGTTATTTCAGCACAGCAGAGAGTTACCACTGCCATTTAAGAATTTCAAACATCAGTTAACAGCACTTTTGTTCAGTAAATTTCTACTCATCTTCAAGACAAACAGCATCACTTATACTGCCCATCCTGCACATACACTGCTATTAAAAAAAAAAAAAGAAAAACAAAAAACAAACTATCAAGAGAGACTTGGGGGGTGGCAGGCAGGTGGACAACACACCACAACACTAACATAAAATGCACTGCAAAGCTGCACAAGAAGCTACATACAGGAGATTTCCCCCTTTACGTGAGACGTGAAGAGTGTAATGAGCAGTATTTCAAGTTCAGCAGGCAAGCAGAAACATCTTCACAACGAACCAAAACGCAGTATCAGAGCCAGGCAGGCCAATGACAGCATGCAGGCAGCGGCTCCACCAGGGACACTCCTCCCACCAGCTACAGCTTTCGCCTTGAATCCCAGCACCGGATTAGTTTAGGAAGCCCCTGCTCACCCCCGCTTTTCCGCAGGGGCGATGGGTACCCCGCACCGAACCACCAACTCGGTGCTTCCCCCCCACACTCCAGCCCTCTCAGCGCGATCCGCCACGGCGAGGGCTGGACCCTGGCAGCAGCCCAGCGTGGGGTAACCTGGGAAAGCAGCAGATAATGACGCAGCTACGCCAAAGCCAGGGCTTTAAAAAGAAAAAAAGCAAGCGTTGGCTCCGGGCTTGCAACAGGTGCCCGGGCTCCCGGCGGGGGAAGGCGGTCCCGCAGCCCACAGGCCGCCTCGGCAATTCAAACGCCGCGCCACGGCCACACGCTCCGGCGGAGGCTCGGCCCACAGCGCTCGCTGCGGCAGCTCCCCGAGCAGGCCCAGTCGCCACCGCCACCACCACCACCACCTGTCGCAACGCCGGCCTTTGGCCGCGCTGCCCCCAGCCGGCGCCCCCAGCCTCCCCAGCGCCTGTTCGGGTCGCCGCGGCCCCGCTCTGCCTGCCCGCCCCACCCACACGGCGTAGGCCTCGACCAAGGATACGTGTTGCACGGCTCTCTGCGTGGTGGTGTCTGGGGACTGGGACTCCTTAAGCAGCTGCAGGATCTGCTGAAGCCCCTGTTCGTCAGGCTTCCACTCGTACTCCATCTTGGCTTGCTGAAAAACACCAAACAAGCGGCCGCGGTTAGCGGCGCAGCAGGCCCCAGGCGGGGGAGGGAAAGGAGCGAGCGAACTAACGAACAAGCAAGCTAGCTAGCTACGCGGCACTTAGCCCATTCTCACCCGCACACCCCGCCGAGCCAACCCTATAGACGGACAGCACTAACCTGCTCCTGCCGCCGCCTGCTGTATACCGCACCAAGCGGCCCGAGTCACCGCGAATTTGCAACCTGGCCCTAAGAGCCGCCTCGCGTCCTACTGGGTCCTAGCGCCGGGCACGCCTCCGCCCGCCCAAGCCGCCTCGGGCCTGCCGGCGCCACCGTCAGCCTTTCCCCAGTGCGTCCCACACAGTCAGGAGCCTGGGGACGACAAAACACGATCCCTTCAATCCCGGGCGGCAGAAAACGGGGTGCCTCCTCCACAGTCCCTCCCCCCCAATCACCCGAAAACAGAGAGAAAGCTCCAGCAGCCCCAGCCCGGCCTCCTCGAGACAGCTGTGGCCGCGCATCCGCAGCGCCTGGCAGCAAGCTAAGAGGCTGCCGCCCACGGAGGAGAAGCGGGGATACGAATGCAGACCCAGGAGTTCGGAATGTGGTACCTGCTTTGTCGTCTGCTTTACTTCTACGTGATTTGGTTTAATGCTGGGTAGATTTTGTAAGGTCTCAATTTAACAATTTTTGTGTATACAGGATAGACTAATTCAGTTGGAAGGGACCTACAACGATCATCTAGTCCAACTGCCTGACTAATTCAGGGCTGACCAAAAGTTAAAAGCATGTTATTAAGGGCATTGTCCAAAGGCCTCTTAAACATACAGGCTTGGGGCATTGACCAACTCTCTCGGAAGCCTGTTCCAGTGTTTGTCCACCCTCTTGGTAAAGAAATTATACCTAATGCCCAGTCTAAACCTCCCCGGTGTGGCTTTGAACCATTCCCCTGCATCCTGTCGCTGGGTCCCAGGGAGAAGAGCTCAGCACCTCCCTCTCCACTTCCCCTCCTTAGGAAGCTGTAGATATGAGCAATGAGGTCACCCCTCAGCCTCCTTTTCTCCAAACTAGACAAACCCAGTCCTCAGCCACCTCTCATAGGACATGCCTTCCAGCCTTGTCACCAACTTTGTTGCCCTCCCCGGATGCATTCAAGTCCCTTAATGTTCTTCTTAAATTGTGGTGCCTAGAACTGCACACAGTACTCAAGGTGGGCCGCACCAACACTGAATACAGCGGGATCATCACCTCTTTTGACTGGCTGTTTATGCTGTGTTTGATGCACCCCAGGATGTGGTTTGTACTCTTGGCTGCCAGGGCACACTGCTGATTCCTATTGAGCCTGCTGATGACCAGCACCCCCAGGTTCCTTTCTGCAGGGCTGCTCTCCAGCCACTCCTCTCCCAATCTATACTTGTGCCCGGCATTATTCTGTCCCAGGTGCAGAATCCAGCACTTGGACTTGTTAAATTTCATGCCATTAATGATTACCCAGTGCTTTTATATATATAATTACATATGCATTACATACATATTATATATATTGCTATTTTATATCTATTATACATATGCTACTGCGCAAAATAACATACACTGCTTAAAACTGGTCTAAAATATGAAAATGAAAACCAGTAATTCCTTAGCTTTTTAAAATCTTTTTAGTCACTGTGTTTGTAATCATCCTGCTTACATGCTGCTTTAACTGAAAATTAGTTTCACTTTCTCCTTCCTCTGCTGCAGCACAGTACTCAATATGTGCGCCACACATGCTGCACATCACAGCCTCTTCAGAGGCATCAAGGACAGGGAACATTAGTGGTTCCTAATGGTGTGGCCCAGGTAATTTGCTGTGCAGCTCTTCATCTCACCTCCCCAGTGCTTTCAATTAAATCAGTATTTAAGTTACATTCAGCTGTCCAGTCTCAGGATCTAAGAAAAATCCTGAGCCAACTTTCCTTCTATTACTGTGAACTACCACTCTTGAAGGAGCCAAAACTAGTACCCACAGCATAGCCTCTAGCAAAACAGCAAAGGGGACCATCATAGGCAACTAGTAAGATGGGCAGTGTACTTATAATACCTACATATCTGGATAATGAGGACAGTGAAAGAGGGTACTTGATGAATCAGGAAAGTGTGCACACCAGAATAAGAAGCAGGAAACAGCTACATAGCAAAGAAGTATGCAGCACAGCACATGAGAGAACAAAAAACAGCTTAAAAAAAAAAAAACAACCAAGAAACGGGACATGTTTCTTAACCTCTTCTGTTTAAGCAATTGCCATAGTTATCACAGGGCTGATTGGAAGACAGACAGCTAATGCAGCACACCTCTTGAAATACCTACAAGATTAAGGTAGGAGTGTAAAGACTTGCTGCCAGTTAGTAGGAAAGGATGCGCACAAACGTTTATACGATACTTTTGTGAGCAGTGGGAATCTCCACTAGTTTCCCTCTAGTACAGAAGAGTGTCAAGCAGAGGATCTGGGTTAGCCAGACCTGGGTCATTAAAACCTATGTTCATGGCTCACAACCATATGGGCAGGAGAGCTCCCCATAGTGATGCTTGCACAGATGGAGCAGATGAAAGGTGAGATCCAACAAATCAAGGAAGTGCTAATTTCAGTCTCATTAGCCTAACTGCTACCTTACCAGGAAAGCTGTAGAAATTCTATCTTTGAGACTTTTGGCCCACTGTCAAATTTGGTTGAAATTGATTAGAGCTTCAAAAGTTACTATTCAGAAATTATGACACAAGGATTACATCTGTCTAATTTTATCAGGAAACCAAGTGCACTAGACAAAAATAAGATTAAATATGGAAAACATGGGAAGAGACCAGAAAAGAAGGTTGAGAGACAGAACAGGAAAAAGTGGGAAGAGAAGGCGGCTGTGGATCCATAACTAAGAAAAACTGACATAGGTTTCCTTTTCATGAACATGACCAGAATTAAATCCCAGTAAGATCTTTCTGCAGTAGAAGAGAGAGAAAAAGGCCTACAAATCAGAGTATGAATGGGAGCCTCTACAATTAGCTCTTCCCTTCTCCACTGATGTAGTCACTTCATCATAGAAGGCCACTAGGTTGGTCAGGCAGAACTTGCCCTTGGTGAAGCCATGCTGGCTGTCTCGGATCACCTCCCTGTCCTCCATGTGCCTTAGCACAGCTTCTAAGAAGATCTGCTCCATGATCTTCCCCAGCACAGAGGTGAGGCTGACAGGACGGTAGTTCCCCAGGTCTTCCTTTCTACCCTTTTTAAGGATGGGCACAATGTTTCTCTTTTTTCTAGTCCCCAGGGTCTTCACCTGACTGCCATGACTTTTCAGATATCATGGAGAGTGGCTTGGCAACTACATCAGCCAATTTCCTCAGGACTCTGGTGAAAGGGGGAAGGGGCTTTTAAGATGCAAAAACAAAAGTTAACTGTTCTATTGCTGAATGCTTATCCAGCTGAAAGTTAATTGTTGCAGAACGCTTATCTAGCCGCTGTGTAAAATAATTAGCAAGGAGGCCTGGAATCCACCAGCGAAGGACAAATTCCTGATAAGGATAGAAAATTGTCTCAAGAACCAGCTAAAACTGACTTTGCAGTTTGGACAAGTGTCAAGGGATAACTGAGTCTGCGCAAAACCAAAAGGTTACTAGCAGTGATGAAGAGGAGCCAGCAGCCTTCATCTTTACGACCCCCGACGACCACCACAAGGAGGCACTGTGCAAGCTCAGTTGGGAAAGATTTACGGAAATAACTTTTTTTGGCTAATTTTAATACGAAGCGGGGAAAGGTCATGCATATGTATAGGCGTATTGGAAAATCTTATGTATATGTAATGCTTTACTGTAAAAATCCAAGACAAACTATCACACAGGCGCACATGACTTTGGTGGGACTACCCCCCGTGCTGCCCAGCGCTGAATAAACATACCTACTTTACAATCTTACAGATTGTGGAGTCTGCTTTCTGCACGTCACTGGGATGCATCTCATTGGGTCCCATAGACTTATGGAAGTTCAGGTTCCTCAGGTGGTCTCAAATCTGATCTCCTATGATGGGAGGGACTTTGCTCCCCAGTCCCTGCCCTGAGGTCCATCCACTTGAGAGGTATGGGAAAAGAGGTTGCCAGTGAAGACTGAGGCAAAAAATGTTGTTGAATACCTCAGCCGCCTTATCCGTTGTACCCCCCGATGAGCAAGACTAGCAAACTGGTGATGCTTTCTTTGACCTTCCTTTCTGGCTGACATATCTTCTCATTATTCTTTGTATCCCTTGCCAAGTTCAGCCCCAGCTGTGCCTTGGCCTTTCCTGACCCCATCCCTACACAACCAGGCAGCGTCCCTATACTCTTCCCAGGATACCTGTCCCTGCTTCCACTGCCTGGGCAGTTCCCTCTTGCCCTTTAGTTTGACCAGCATGTCTCAACTCATCCATGCCCGTCTCTTGCCTTCCTTTCCTGATTTCTTACACCTGAGGACTGAGAGCTCTTGCACTCTATGGAAACCATCCTTAAAGTTCTGCCATCTCTGTTCTGGTCCCTTGTCCCTGAGGGCAGTTTCCCAGGGGGCCCCACTAACTCCTTGAACAGCTAGAAGATTGCTTTCCTAAAATTCAGGGTCCTGACTTTACTCTTCACCTGTCCCATATCCCTCTGGACTGCAAACTCCACCAGTGCATGGTCACTGCAGCTCAGGCTGCCTCCAATCTTGACATAGAGCAATACAGTTTCCATACATACAAAGGTGCAAAACCACCACACCACTGCAGATAAAACGGATGATGGGCCACAGCATGCACAAACATTTGATGTTTTGTAGAATAATTAAGACAATGCAAATTAAGTTTATAAACATCAACACATAGCACAGGCTTACATACAAGTCGGAACTGAAAACTAAGTCTGCTGCAGTTTTTGGGTTCAATTAGATACACTATACAGTCAGCTGCAGAGACAGAAACCTGTTAAGCTTTCACCAATTTGGAAATCATCAGGAATGCTTTGAATTCTATTTTGATAGGATGAAACACTTTTCTTATAATTCATTATGAAGTCCAGCTGACTGAACAAGTGGTATGCATAATGCAAACCTACAAAGATCTCTTGATTTAAAATACTTTTGATCCAACTAATCTTCTGGACAAGGATACATTTGGATGTATCATCTCTCAAATGTGCTGTTATTTCATTTCCGTAGATAGAGATACCAAATGGAAAGCTCTTGTGTTGCTAATGCTTTGCCCCACTGTAATCACACATGCAAGTTATTAAAATGGTAGTATATATTCTTATTGCTGACAGTTATAAAACATTCTGAAACTGAATGGAGGTCTGTTTGAGATCACCTACTGAATTTGTGACAGAAGATATCACATCTATCAGCTGAAGTCTAAAATAGCAAAATCTTCTCTTCATTCCCCCCAGGACATAAGCTTCTTTCTTCAAATTCTAGAATACCTTACTTGGATCTTCTACGTGAAGCATATGAACCTCATTAATTGCCTAACATGAGAGGGATCTTGGAAGACATGGAAAATAAAGGATAAATATGGATTGGGAGGTCAAAGTAGAACACACTGCCATGGGTAACAAGCCCCACTCATTGTAACAGGCCAAATATATTCCAAGGGGGTAAGTGGATATTCAAAGGCAGGAATCATGCTTGAGTCACTGTAATTCAGTGTGCGCTTTTTGTCAGCTTAAAAGTCTTTCAAGGATACCAATATTAGTGTCAGGTGCACATGAAACGTATTCAACTCCCTATTTGTTCCTCAGGGCTCAGTTTTGGGGCCAGTTCTGTTTAATCTTCATCAATGATCTGGATGAGAGGATCGAGTGAACCCTCAGTAAGTTTGCAGATGACACCAAGTTGGGCGATAGTGTTGATCTGCTTGAGGGTAGGAAGGCTCTGCAGAGGGATCTGGACAGGCTGCATCGATGGGCTCAGTGCCGGGTCCTGCACTTTGGTCACAACAACCCCCATGCAATGCTACAGGCTTGGGGAAGAGTGGCTGGAAAGCTGCCCAGCAGCGAAGGACCTGGGGGTGTTGGTTGACAGCCAACTGAACATGAGCCAGCAGTGTGCTCAGGTGGCCAAGGCGGCCAACAGCTTCCGGGCTTGTGTCAGCAATAGTGTGGCCAGCAGGAGTAGGGAAGTGATCATGCCCCTGTACTCAGCACTGGTGAGGCCATACCTCAAATCCTGTGTTTTGGGCCCCTCACTACAAGAAGGACATCGAGGTGCTGGAGCGTGTCCAAAGAAGGGCAACGAAGCTGGTGAAGGGTCTGGAGAACAAGTCTTATGAGGAGAGGTTGAGGGAGCTGGGGCTGTTTAGTCTGGAGAAGAGGAGGCTGAGGGGAGACCTTATTGCTCTCTACAACTACCTGAAAGGAGGTTGTAGCAAGGTGGGTGTCAGTCTCTTTTCCTAAGTAAAAAGTGATAGGATGAGAGGAAATAGCCTCAAGTTGCATCAGGGGATGTTTAGATTGGATACTATGAAAATTTCTTCACCAAAAGGATTGTCAAGCACTGGAACAGGCTGCCAAGGGAAGTGGTTGAGTCACCATCCCTGGAGGTATTTAAAAGGTGTTTAGACATGGTACTTAGGGACATGGTTTAGCAGTAGACTTGGCAGTGTTAAAATCACAAAGTCAACCATCAATCTAAGGGTCTTTTCCAACCTAAATGATTCTATGAAAGTTGCTCAGCATGGATAAGACCCTACATGTAGATATATTTGGTTCTAATGTAAAAATCTAAGTATCTGTTATTTGTGAATCTAGCAGCTCGGATTACTAATAACTCACAGACCAACTTTTAAAATTTATATCATAATATAAGCTCAACTTGTACGATCTCAGATAATTTAGGACAGTTATTTCTTTTCAAGGGTATGCTCTTTTTCCAAAGCTTCAAGAAATAAGTGTGGTAAAGAAAGTTTTAAATCATCTGTATGTCCAGTTAAATCTGCATTACTTCTGAATTTAGAAACATCCTGAAATATGCTTATCCAAAGCAAGACCTACAAGATGATCCTCAAAAGGCAGCCTCTGCTATGTTATTTTATTTGTTTATTTTTTAAAAAAGAAGGAGAGTTCTACCCCAGTGGAACTGAGGTTATCACTATACTCTATTAGCCCTGTTACCTAGCATAAAAGAAACAAAGCCATGGCAATAATCTCAATGTCTGCTGATTCTCAATCTCATGCACAGATTGTAGGGGAATAGACAGGGATCGGCGACCGGAAGATTACGGGATGTGACGGAAAGATAGACTCCTCCCCATAGGAGTGGCAGGAACAGGAACCGCAAGAGCTATATAAGCGTGTGACGCAGCCAAATAGACGGACATTTTGCATCCATCATATTGATGTCTGTGCATCACTGTCCCCAGGGTGGGTAGAGCCCTGTGTCCCGGAGGTATGTGGCCCAAGATAAGTTCTCCCGTAGAAGCGTACAGCTACAACAGATAAAGTCCGTATTCTAAAAAGGGAAAATATTAAAACATGCAGCTTCATATATTATATTCATTTTTTTCTTATCTAAAAAAACCACTATCTCATCTTTCAAACAGATTGTACAACTATTAATGAAAGAGAGACTGAAGTCTGTGGTGGTTACACTGTCGTGGTTTAGCGGCAGCTCAGCCCCACACAGTCGCTCGCTCACTGCCCCACCGGTAGATGGGGGAGAGAATCAGGAGGGTAACGCTTGTGAGTTGGGATAAGAACAGTTTAATAATTAAAATTAAAAGAAAACAACAGTAGAAATGCAATGTAAAGGAGAACAACGAGAGGCACAAAACCCTGGGGGAGGGGGGGGAAGGGAGGGGAGAGGGGGAACGAACCGCTGGAACAAACTGCCCGCGCCGCAGCCGCTCGCCACCCGCCGACCCGACGCCGCGCCACCTCCGCGCTAGCGCTGCAACTGCCCCCCCCTCAATATATTGGTCATGGTGTCACATGGTATGGAATGAACCTGCCATTGGCCAGTTGGGGTCAGCCGCCCCCACCATGGCCCTGCCCCTCCCAGCCCCCCCCCCGCCACGCGGCAGAGCGCGGGAAGCTGGAAAGGTAGCCGACCCCCACAGTGAGGAGAATTAACCCCTTCTCAGCCAAAACCAGCACATACACGCAAGATTCACCTCCGTCTCATAAAATTCCCTTATCAGTATAATCTTTTCCAATCCACATTTTAAATGATTGCAAATGTAAGTAGCAAACAAAACAAAGCACACCTTGAAATGTACACTGCAAATGAAGGAAGCTGTGAAAATACTGCCAATTGTGCTTTATTTAATTTTTGTTTGCTATTTTGATTCTGTGCAATCACCAAGAAATTAAGAGAATCAGTAGAATGGACAGTGTCTAACCAAAAATATGCTTCCTTGCTAAACTGAAAGATATATTATCATCATAAATTGTAAAATATATAAGTACTCATTGGCTCAGAGAACAACTGTAATAGGGTATTCTCCAGAAGCAAAATATTGTGTGAAATTACAGTGCATTACCTAGATTTTAGTCGAGAAACAGAGAAAGACTATATAAAGTCTTCTATAGAGAGAAGGATTTTGGAAGAAAAGCTGTCTGAAGATATTTGGTAATGTGACCAAATGACCAACTCAATTTTTACATATCAAAGGTTAAAAGATTTTAAGATAAGCAGATATCTGAAGTGCGATACACATACACACGCATACTTGCACTAGTATATATACTTCTGTGTTAGAGAAATATGAAACAACCACAGATTTTTTCCTCTCATCAGTTTGTCTACTGTAATTCCTTTTCCATTGTGCTGGTCTTGGCTGAGAAGGGGTTAATTACCTTCACTGGTGGTTGGCTACCTTTCCAGCTTCCTGCGCTCTGCCGGGTCGGCGGGAGGCTGGGAGAGGTGGGGCCACGGCCGGGGTGGCTGACCCTGACTGGCCAATGGCATGCTCATTCCATACCATGTGACACCATGACCAGTATATTAAGGGGGGCAGTTGGGGCTTGGGGAGGTGGGTGATGAGTGTGTGTTGCATGCGGTTTGTTTCGGCGTTTCATCCCCCACCCCCCGGGTTTCGCACCTCTCGTTGTTTTCCTTTCCATTGCTTTTTTGTTGTTGTGGGGTTTTTTTTATTTTAATAATAAACTGTTCTTATCCCAACCCATGAGCGTTACCCTTCTGATTCTCTCCCCCATCCCACCGGTGGGGGAGTGAGTGAGCGAGCGACTGTGTGGGGCTGAGTTGTCGGCTAAACCATGACACCATGGGGCTCCAAAAGCATCTCTGCTTCAGACTCCAGTGTTTTCAACCTAGTGCTGACTCTCACATGAGTGAAGAACATAGTTACATGATTCTACTGTTCTTGTTAATGCAATTGGTTCTCGTTTGTTCAAAAGGTCCATTCAAACCTGATCTTGTTTGTTTTTAAGTATTTATGGACCTTATTCAACAACTGAAGCTTTCACCTCTTATGCCAACTCCACTTACCTACATTACACCTAATGGAGTACAGTGAAGTCCCTCCTGATTTCCAAACATGTAGCTCAGGGCTTGACTGCACAAGAAAGTTATACCAATTTAGCTTAAACTTGCCTATACATCAATTTGCAAAATCCTGTGCAAAACAATTTATTTAAATTTAAGGGTGGTTTATGGCCCCCCCCCCTTTTTTTTTTTTAAGGAATGAACTCAAGCTCAACTGATGTAAAACAGACTGAAATACAGGTGTCTATTTGGACTTTTGCATTGATCTTATTTGGTTTAAAAAGCAGACCTGTGCTTTTTATTCTCCGATGAAAATTAGACTCTTGTCTCTCCAAACTTGGCTGCTGCTGTCTTTCCTTGTTTCTCTATAGAAGAGGTGGCCAAACCGTAGTGCACATACCACTCACATCTGCTTTTGTGATGCTCAATGCTGAACTGAGCCACAGCTCCTGGCTCTCACCGCTCTTACACAGGCAGAAGAGTAGCTGCCTACTAGATCCTGTAAAGCCTCTGTAAACAGAGTTAGGAACTACTGCAGCCACCACCTGCATCCGACAATAATGAACAGCTCTGCTGCCCCCAGGCAGACCTGCACTTTGGGTTCAGAATATAAGAGGAGGACCAAGACATGGTGAAGTAGGAAGACCAGGATTAGGGTGATGACATGAACACAGGGGAAGCTGACATTCTACTTTGTACTTGCTGGAAGTGAAGATTCATTATTTGGATGTGTGCAGGGAAAAGGATGTGGCTGAAGTGCAAAATTAGACTAAACTTCTGCAGGTTCATGAATAGATGGGGAAGGCGAGTGTGAGCATTGGACTGCGATCCTAGCTTGGAAGATGAGAACATGCACCAGTAAAGCTGGGAGGAGAAGAGCCATAGATGAGGCTCTTCTTTTGTGTGGTTATAAAAACATGTGACCCTGGATGCCAGAAGTTACCAATGATGATCACATAACCACTAACTAGGTTTGGAAACCCCTGGTCTGTGCTATCTCACCAACATTTCCGCAAGTATTTCCTTTTCAGGTTCTAACAGAATAACAATTTTCTTGCATCTGTATACCTACTCACCTACTATTTTCTATTCTCTGCCAAAAACATTTTGTCTTGCCTTTCCCTCTGCTTTTATATTTAATGCCATTAAACCCTTAATGGCAGGTTCTTCATAAACAGCACATTTTGAATGTTTAAGGGATTTCACAATGGCTTGTAGAAAATGCTATATAAAATTAAGTTATTTAATAGGGGAATAATTTAACAGAAACTTTATATTCTATACTCAAGGCTTAAAACCCGTAAATTTTCTTTACACATGAATTTTGTTTGACTTCAGGCCTTATCTCAGATTTGACTCATTAAAAAAATATTGTCGTGGTTTAGCCCCAGTCAGCAACCAAGCACCACGCAGCCACTCACTCACTCCCCCCTGGTGGGACGGGGGAGAGAATCGGAAGAGTAAAAGTGAGGAAACTCATGGGTTGAGATAAAGACAGTTTAATAGGGAAAGCAAAAGCTGCATGCAGAAGCAAAGCAAAACAAGGAATTCATTCACCACTTCCCATGGGCAGGCAGGTGTTCAGCCATCTTCAGGAAAGCAGGGCTCCATCACGCATAACAGTTACTTGGGAAGACAAATGCCATTACTCCAAATGTCCCCCCTTCCTTCTTCTTCCCCCAGCTTTATATACTGAGCATGACGCCATATGGTATGGAATATCCTGTTGGTCAGTTTGGGTCAGCTGTCCTGGCTGTGCCCCCTCCCAGTTTCTTGTGCACCCGGTAGAGCACAGGGAGCTGAAAAAGTCCTTGACCAGTGTAAGCGCTACTTAGCAACAATTAAAACATCTCCACATTATCATCACTGTTTCCAGCAAAAATCCAAAACATAGTCTCATACTAGCTACTACGAAGAAAATTAACTCTATCCCAGCTCAAACCAGGACAAATATATATATTATACACACACAAACTCAAAATATCAAAAGCATTCAGTACACAGGAAATTAACAGTTAATTTCTTAATTGTTTAAATTACACTTTGTATTCTGGTTTAGAAAGGAAAGCCTTCTGGAGGCTAAAAGTGATGTTTGGAAGTTTATTTCTATATCATTAAAAGATGCCACATTCCATGGCATCCATATGTACATGCATAAACAAATTATTATGTACACTGGTTTATCACATATATGATCACATACATAAACTCAACAACACTGGATCTACACAAGTATATATCTACCAATGAGATATTTTAAAAATAAAATTTCAGTATGAATTGCAGCCCTGATCTTGGGCCCCTATAGCTTCTGCATATTATACATACATATATATATAAAAATACATTTTTTAACTATCATATAGATAGTAAATCTATCAAGAGATATAGAAAATCTACCCAAGCTATTCAAATCAATACTGTAAAACAGTTTAAAGAGGTGGAATAGGTGATCAAAACATACTACTGTTACATGTATTTAAACATTCATAGAATCTGGGACTGAATTAACTAGTAAAATTAATTTCTGTGGTCAAAACTAATCAAAGTCACAACATAAACTAAGACATGAGAATAATAAAAAAAGCACCACAAAACACAGTCCTAGCCCTTTCAAAAACAAAAAGTAAAGAAAAATCCTCCCCCTGTTGCATATCACTGGCACAACTCTATTGACAATAATGCATTGATCAGTGCATAAGTTTGACAAACCTGTGGTCCAAATTTTTGTGACTGACAACAACAGCCTACAAAAGGAGACCTCCATCAATGAAACATTTAAAAAATAAAATCTCAGTATTGATTTCAGCCCTGATCTTTAAACTGTACAGATTCTGAATATCAGCTTTGATGAAGGAGGATTATACTTGGCCTTCTGCCATCCTCCTTTGTAGCTATAGCATCTTGGTGTGAGTGAAGCAGAAGCAGGAAGGAAACTTGATTGAATTAAACTCTGCTCCAGCTCTGCCAGTCTGCTGGACAGTTTTGTGCGTACCTATCACCTAATTATAAGGTAGTTCAATCCCTGGAGTTGCTCCGATTTACACCAGAAACATAAAATTAAGCACATATATCTGTTCTCTTGAGTATCTACATACAAGCACTCCTGAACCGGAATCTAAATTAATATACTATAAAAATATATGTCAGATAATCCAATAAAAGCCTACATTCATAAACCCATCATTAATGTTATTTTCACCTTCCTGCCACAAGGCATGCTTAGCTCAATTTAGCAGCTGTGCTTACATCTATATCAGTTTTGGAAGTCACTGAAGTCTGTGTCACTGCCTATATCCAATAGTAAACATGGTCCTTAGTCACGTGGTGGTGTGTTTCCCCATGTAAGGAATAACTACTAGTGGGTGTCATGATGGCTGCATCCAGCTTACGCTGGACTTTGGGGACAGATGACAACATAGTAGCCAAGGGCTGTGTGGAGCAGTGATCCAAACATCTTGCTGGTATGCAAGATGTGGATGAGGGGAAGGCTGTGGACATTGTCTACTTGGACTTTAGTAAGGCCTTTGACACTGTCTCCCACAGCATTCTCCTGGAGAAGCTGGCTGCTCACGGCTTGGACAAGTGCACTCTGCGCTGGGTTAAAAACTGGCTGGATGGCCAAGCCCAGAGAGTGGTGGTGAATGGAGTCAAATCCAGTTGGCGGCCAGTCACGAGTGGTGTTCCCGGCTCAGTGTTGGGGCCGGTCCTGTTCAATGTCTTCATTGATGATCTGGATGAGGGGATTGAGTGCACCCTCAGTAAGTTTGCAGGTGACACCAAGCTGGGTGGAAGTGTCGATCTGCTGGAGGGCAGGAAGGCCCTACAGAGGGACCTGGACAGGCTGGATCGTTGGGCCGGAGCCAACGGTATGAGATTCAACAAGGCCAAGTGCCAGGTCCTGCACTTGGGTCACAACAACCCCATGCAACGCTACAGGCTCGGGGAGGAGTGGCTGGAGAGCTGCCTGGAGGAAAAGGACCTGGGGGTGTTGGTTGACAGTCAGCTGAACATGAGCCAGCAGTGTGCTCAGGTGGCCAAGGTGGCCAATGGCATCCTGGCTTGTATCAGGAATAGTGTGGCCAGCAGGAGCAGGGAGGTGATAGTGCCCCTGTACTCAGCACTGATGAGGCTGCACCACGAGTACTGTGTTCAGTTTTGGGCCCCTCACTACAAGAAGGACATTGAGGTGCTGGAGCGTGTCCAGAGAAGGGCAACGAAGTTTGTGAAGGGTCTGGAGAACAAGTCTTATGAGGAACAGCTGAGGGAGCTGGGGTTGTTTAGTCTGGAGAAGAGGAGGCTGAGGGGAGACCTTATCGCTCTCTACAACTACCTGAAAGGAGGTTGTAGCAAGGCGGGGGTCGGTCTCTTCTCCCTAGTAACAAGCAATAGGACAAGAGGAAATGGCCTCAAGCTGTGCCAGGGGAAGTTTAGGTTGGATATTAGGATAAACTTCTTCACCAAAAGGATTGTCAAGCATTGGAACAGGCTGCCCAGGGAAGTGGTTGAGTCTCCATCCCTGGAGGTATTTAAAAGAAGGGTAGATGTGGTGCTTGAGGATATGGTTTAGTGGTGGCCTCGGCAGTGATAAATTAGCGGTTGGACTCAATGATCTTAAGGGTCTTTTCCAACCTTAAAGATTCTATGATTTTATGAAATATGACTATAAGTCAATCATCTTACTCTTATAAATAGAGGACAACCCAGGATCCCTTGAGAGATCTCCTGCACAGCAGCAGGCTGCATGCCAGGATCTCCCCTTGAATAGGGATGCCTCTCAAGGTTACTCCTCGAGGCTGAGAGATTCCTTGCCACAAGAGATCCTCAGTAAGTGACTAATTGCATGCTAAACTTTGAAACCTTAGTTAAGTGATATAAAGGATTGATTGCACATATATAATCCTTCAGACATAAGCCGTTGACCAAGTCTGGGACTAGGACTGGATCCAGCCACAGCTGGAGTCCTCCCTGAGAAGGAGTTTAGAAAGCAAGGGGGTCCTTTCTGAACCTCATGACTCAACGGGAGTGTCTCCCTGACAATTTTGTCTGACCCTGTCCTCTATGCAGTAAATAATCAAGTGTACCTTGCCATCAAATCTTGTTAAACCACTGTTGCATTTACCATTGTACTTTAACTCACTGTATTATATTAATAAAGTATATTGTTGCTTTTCTCTTACCAGTGAGGTGCACTCTCACTCCATCTGTGACAAGTCAATATTAATTCTAACCAGAGCATTCCTCTAAGACAGAGGGTAAACGGCTTTTTAACCCTGTTTTTGCAGGATCATAGTTATCCCTTTGTATTATACTGCTTTGAGTATGAGCTAGCTAGATATTTTGAAGAAATGCATTCTAAAGTAATTCTGGTCATACAGAAACTATTCTTCCCAACTGTGGGCAGCTCTCCTCCATCCTCCCACATATAACTCAAAAATAACTACAGTTCACACAGCAGATGTAGAGTGAGGACTTTTAGAAACAGACCATATACTGTCATTTTTAAATATAGCTGAGGCTCTAGGTTAGAAATATGGGCTCAGTTTCTAATTCTACCAAAGTCTCCTTGTATGATTTTGGGCACACGATTATTTTTTTCTGTTTACTCACATACTGAAGGGACACAAGTTAACTTTTTGTTCAGTGAGTGTTGTAAGGATTGAACAATATCTGTGAAGTATTCGAAGACAAGCAAACAAGTTATGAACCTGTGGTGGCCAGAGTGCATAGCAGAACAAGTCTCGCAGTAGGAGGATCTCTCAGGTCCCGAGCATAAATTCAAAGGAAAGGAATTGTTACCTTCACAGCAAGGAGATAAAGAGCTCGAAGACTGAGCAAGCCATTTATACCAACCCAAAAAGCATTTGGGCCCTTTATACAGTCACCCTACAAAGGGTTTACAAGTTCCATCGGCTCCATTGAGCACCTAAATGAAAAACCTCCCCAAGCAAACAAACACAAAAGTGTTGCTGTACGCTTCTGTGGGAGAATTTATCTTGGGTCGCATATCTCCGGGACACAGGGCTCTACCCACCCTGGGGACAGTGATGCACAGACATCAATATGATGGATACAAAATGTCCGTTTATTTAACTGCGTCACATGCTTATATAGCTCTTGCGCTTCCTGTTCCTGCCACTCCTATGGGGAGGAGTCTATCTTTCCGTCACAGCCCGTGATCTTCCGGTCGCCGATCCCTGTCTATTTCCCTACATCTCCCCCTCCCCATGCCGTTAAAAGTTCTACAAAGCTACTTGCATAAGCTGATGCATATTGTGGTCAGGTCTATATTCATGTAACCCTTGCAGGCGCTCTCTGATTTGTCTTATAACACAGCATAACAATGGCAGCCCACAAGTAACCATGGTTACTACACACAACAAGATCCCCCCAATTATTACTATCCAATCCCAGTTCATATCCCTCTTTTGCCGCCCTCTCCCAGTGTCACTCACGTTGCAATATTGCTTGCAATCTTGTCAAGGAGCTCATTTCTTTTCCCAATGGTATGGCTAGCATGAGGATCCATGTCAGCAGACCCTACAAAGAGACAACTCAGAGAGAGATTATTCATTGTACATCCTTGCACAGTTCTGCTTTCACACACTTTGCAGGCACCCATTCTATGCGCCCTTCATTCTCAACCATGGCGTAGCCCCTCCCCAGGCATCTCAGTTTCCATCCTCTCTCCCATTGCTCACTGCCTGGGAACCTTACTCATACCTGCAGATAGCGCTCGCCTGCTTGAGCTTTGCCAAAGTGCTTCTCCACTGCTGTAACTTGCTCCTGCCCGCGTATAAAATGATTAAGCGAATATAGCGCACGCATTAAAATAGTTTGCTGAGCTGCTACGGGTATAGCTCCCTTATACCCCTCCCCCTCCCCAAGCTGCATTATCTTTGCTTTCAAGGTGCGATGAGCGCGTTCAACTATTGCCTGCCCCGTGCTATTGTAAGCAATGCCATGTTTTAATACAATATTCCAAGCTTTGCACCATTCCTCGGTACTTCGAGCCCAAAAGCATGGTCCATTGTCTGTTTTTATTTCGGTGGGCTTTCCAAGCCACGCCATCACCGTGGTCCAATGCGCAGCCAACTGCGTTGCGGTCTGCTTCTGATGTTGAGTAGCCATGATGACTCCACTATATGTATCAATTGTAATTGCCAGGTGCCGTCCGGGGGCCAACTGTGGACATTCAGTAAAGTCAGTCTGCCAGATAGCATTTGCTTCCAGTCCTCGAGGGTTGACTCCTGCCTCCCACAGTGGCGAGTGCTGACAGTAAGGACAGGTGGCTACTACTTCTCTTGCCGCTCTTATTGAGATGCCACACTCCTTTGCCAAGGCTTTAGCACCCAGGTGCAGTTGTTGATGCAGTTTCTTTGCCTCCGTCAATGTCCAGACTCCCGCAGCTACCTCATCAGCCATGCGATTCCCCTCAATCAGTGGTCCAGGCCCCGTCTGATGACTGCCAATGTGAATTACTGTCACAGTTGCTCCTCGCTGCGATAAAGCAACCTCTAGCATCAAGGCAATTTCCGTGTGTGGCACACCCTCTCGTTTCATGGACGTGACTAATTTATACACGTATAAAGAGTCTGTGCACACATTTATATGCCGATCTATATCCTTTCGCAGGGCCATCTCTAGCGCTTTCGCTTCTAGCCACTGCACACTTTTACCCTGCTCCTCATACGTCTGGCGCATCCAACTATTCTCTTCTTTCCACACTACCGCCGCTCTGTTCGTCTTCGAGGAAGCGTCTGTGAAATATGTTGGTCCTGGGTGAGAGGTATCCAAAACTCTACTATCCACACTTAAATCCACCACTTTGGCTGTCTCGGCCCACCTCTGTACCATGCCTGTGACGATTTTCCCTGGGTACGAGTATACTGCCAATTGTATATCCTCTTCACTCTCTACCACCTTCCGCCATTTCTCCCCATTCCACGGCACTGTGTGCTTATCTGGCTCCTTCCCAAAGATTCCCTTGCTTTCCCTTCGCAGATGCCAAATCATTCCCCCAGCTACCTTGACTTTTGTGGAGAACGCATCCTTGGGAACCTTCTGATATACCCATCGCAGTGGTTTTTCTTCCCCCACCCATATTTGATATAGCAATCCTAATCCTCCACCGGCGGTTAGAATCCAACCTGCGATTAATTCCTCCTGAGGGTCCCACTGCCATGCTCCTTCCTTTTGCATTCGACGTTCTATCATCTGCAACTGCTGGACTGCCTCGGCGTCTAAACTCCTGGGCTCCCATGGGTCGGTCCCTTTCAGCAATGCATAGAAAGGTTGCATCTCCTCACCGGTGATGTGCACAAATGTCCGCAACCACTGCAGTGCTCCTACCAGCTTCTGTACATCATGTAAATTTTTAACCTTAGGTGTAAGTTTAATGGGCTGAGCTTGTATGCAATCCCCTTCTATTCTAGCACCCAGAAATCCACACACTGGTCCTCGCTGTACCTTTGCCTCAGCTATCCTGAGGCCCTGTCCCTCAAGGCCCCTTTGGGTGTCTGAAAAGACTTGTTCACATAACGCCTTGGTGGGCGCAGCTATGAGGACATCATCCATGTAGTGGATCATGTAGATTCTCTCCCGATACTGTCGCCTTACTTGCTGCAATGCAGAAGCCACATACCTCTGGCAGATCGCTGGAGAGTTTTTCATCCCCTGCGGAAGTACTGTCCACTGCCATCTACTACCTGGTTCTGCGCGGTTCACCGCGGGCAGAGTAAAGGCAAATCTCTTTCTATCATCTGGATGTAGCGGAATACTGAAGAAGCAGTCTTTGATATCTAAAACAATGACTCGCCATCCTTTCGGGACAGCACTCAGATCTGGTAGGCCAGGTTGGAGAGGCCCCATGGCCTCCATTTGCTGATTCACTGCTCTAAGGTCATGCAGCATCCTCCATTGGTTTTTATCTTTCTTTTTTATAGCAAATATAGGGGTGTTCCACGGGCTCATTGAGGGCTCTAGGTGCCCCGCTTCGTGCTCTCGTCTTACTATAGCTCTTACAGCCTCTGTTTTCTCTGTTGTCAGGGGCCACTGCTCCACCCAGATGGGCTTCTCGGTTTTCCACGCCAACTTGTGGTGACGAAGCCCCTCTGAGGCAGTGGCCCTTATGCTAAATTTTTCAACCCGATCCCCATCTGGGCAAGGGCGTCCCACCCCAACAAGGGGCTTGCTACACCATCTGCTACTAGTATTGTCACTACGGCCTTGAGGAGCTTCCCTGCCTCCTCGTCCATGACTTCGAGTTTTACAGGGCAAGTACTAGTCCTCGTCTGTTGTTCTCCTCCCACCCCTATTATACGTTTTCCCATGGCAAGGGGCCAAGTTGGTGGTCACTGTTCGAGTGGCATCACTGTGACATCCGCCCTGGTATCCACTAACGTTCCCAGGTATATCCGTGCTGGACAACTCGGCTCTTGTGGGGTAATCATCACCGCTGCCATGGGTCTTTTGTTACAGCCTATGACCAAGGCCACGCAGGGACCGTAACCTGCAAGTCTCGCTGGTTCTGCTCCCCTGCCTGAAGGTTCACTCCCCCTTGGCCCGCTACAGTGGGCCAAGCTCCTGGCACTGGCACCATGATGGGGGCCATTTGACTCACAGGAGGCGTGAATCCCCCTCGCTTCGCCCTCCTTTGGCCGTTTCCTGGCTTTGTGGTTGGACAATCTCTTGCCAGGTGTCCTGGCTTCCCACACACCCAGCACCTCCCTACTGGGTGCGCTCCTCCTCCATTACGTCCTCCCCTTTCCCCTAGCGGGCACCCAGCTTTAAAGTGCCCTTGCCGTCCACACAAATGACATCTCGGCCCCGCCCCGGCCGCTTGCACCATCACCCTTTCTTCGCTTCCACAGTCAGGGTTCTGGCAGATGTGCGCTCCCACACCGCCATGCTGATTCAACGCCTCCTGGCGCAAGACACGCCTGATGGTTTGACCCAATGATGCCCCCACCGCCAGGGTGCGGAGGACATCTTGTGTCTGCGGATTTGCTTGACTTCGGAGGCAATCCATAAGGACTGCCTCCTTGGCCGCTGGCGGCAATTCTGATTCCATGATAGCCTTCTGCAACCTGTCACAAAACGTTGTAAATGGCTCTGCTAGTCCTTGCTGTATCTTTTGCCAAGGTTCTCCTTTTTTTTTATTTATTTTATTTTTTCTTCTTTTTTTTTCTTTTTTTTTCTTCCCCCCCCCCCCATACCTGCCCACTTCGCTATACGCGCTACGGGAACTCTCCATCACCACTTGCAGCTCCCTGCCCCTCCTCCAGGAGCTATTCGGACAGGGAATATTCCGGGCATCTCTATCCTTACTCCATCGAGGCTACAATCTCTGGCTATCAGCCGCCAGTCAGGTAACTCGACTGACTGTCGCTGGGGCGCACCCTTCGTTAAGAGTCCTGTCTGCCGCCGAGTTACTTCCCCTAGTGCGCGCATAACCTGCTGCAGCTGCCGCAGCACGTCCTCCACGGACCCCTCCGGAGCTGCAGCGCTCCGGACCTCCCCTTTTGGCGGTCCCTCTCCTCCCTCCTTCTGACTGGTCCTCCGAGTCCCTGCTGCCTTATGCCTCTTTTTTGCGCGCTGCAGGCAATCTGCCCCATCTTCCCACATGTGGGCATCGGTTTCTCCCCCAACTTCTGATTCGCTGCTACTCGAGGTTGATCTATAGCCACCCTGTCCTCCCCTCCAGGCACCCCAATCCCCCTCCTCGCCCGACTCCCATCTCAAGGGTTGCCCCGGGAGCCAGTCTCGAGGGTCGGGCAGAGGGCGGTGCCGCTGCCGGCGCTGATCATCCTTCTCCTTCCGCTCCGTCACTCCCGCTGCGTCCGCTGCCACGTCACCCTCCCCGCGCGCAGGTACCCGCGCCTGTGCCAAATCGTCCCAGGGGTATGCAGGGGGGCATTCCAAAGGTCCTGCTGGCTCAACAGGGAACACCGCCGCTTCCCGATCCGCCTCTTCGGGAGCCTCAGACTGAGTCGTTGGCCAGGCTACTCCATCCGAACTCCCCGCTTCTTCCCCATCCCCCGCGATGCTTGCCCCTGTCTGCGTCCCCACTGCCCCTCCTGGGTCTATTTCCGGGCTACTGTCGCCTGTAGCACCGTGCAGGCACAGCTGCACCTGCTGCCACGTCTCCTGATCATCCCGAGCTTTCAATAGTAATCGGTGTATCTTTCCCCAGAGCTGTATGTACTGGGTTTTTCCCATCATAGCCCTTTCGGCTAACTCCTCTTTAATTCTCACCCAATTATCTTTATTAAATATGTCTGCGGGACTCCGTATGAGTGATAGAGCCCCTGCGTAATCATCCATTGGATACCCTTTGAGGTAGGCGCCTTCGAAATCGAAGTTCCATATTCCTCCCCAATCCCTTCAGTACCTTTATGACTGTACCCATGGCGCGCCCGCCGTCCTGCGGCTCCCCGTCCCGCCCCTGCGTGCCTCAAGCTATCATTTCCCCCTGGCAAACTTGCCATGTTGCCCCGCCGATCACGTCGGGGTCACCACTTGTTGCTGTACGCTTCTACGGGAGAACTTATCTTGGGCCGCATGTCTCTGGGACACAGGGCTCTACCCACCCTGGGGACAGTGATGCACAGACATCAATATGATGGATACAAAATGTCCGTTTATTTAACTGCGTCACACGCTTATATAGCTCTTGCGCTTCCTGTTCTTGCCACTCCTATGGGGAGGAGTCTATCTTTCCGTCACATCCGGTGATCTTCCGGTCGCCAATCCCTGTCTATTTCCCTACACAAAAGTACAAGACAAACACGGGATTTCACCCCTCTCGAATATTTCTTAGGGAAAAAAAAAATTAAAGAAATCCCACCTAGCCAGATCTGGACAGCAGGGACTGAAAGGACTAAACCCCTGACAGTCCCTGACTCAGACCTTATTGTAAGCATCCTTGTTCTCTTGTGGTTTCCTCCCTTGCAAAGATAGTTTCAGGTATTTGAAGAATGCAAGTTGGTGCCTGATAGGATTAAAAAGATCTTGAATAAGCTCATAAATTCAGTGATAACATAGACTTGGGACATCAGTGCCGAGATAACTAGTTTAAATCACCCCCTTGTGATAGTCCAAGGCTAAAGGACTGATGAGCTAATTCAATGACTATATATGGGCAAAGGAAACCCAAAGTTCAACCAGTGGATAGGTGAGGAGGACCATCAGAGACCACTGGAGGACCCCAGAAGACCACTAAAAAGACAACTATGCATGCAGATTGAACTTTTACATATGTTAATGTATCCTCGGGAACCTTATAACTATGTATGACTTTATAGCATATAATCTTTGGAAGTTTACCGAATCACTGGAGCACTCATGGAGGATCAATCCCCAGTGCTGCCCAGCGCTGTAATAAAGGATGCCTGCTTAATAGTGACTTTGTTGCTATTGAGTTTTATTTCGGGAACTTTCTGGATACTCCGCTTCCTCTTACAGGGAGGTTCGGACTTTGAAGGATAGTATCCGCGAATTTTTGTATCAGTTTTGGCGACCCAGATGGGATCATCTCTGTCCGGCTGCAGGACCCCCTGAGACGGAGACTCCCTTGGCCGCCCCCAGAGAATTCTCTGGAGGGACTCCCCGATTCGGTGGATCTGTGTGGGGGCAGACAAGGACCTCTGGTAAGAATAAGGCATTCTTTTTTGTTTTGGGGACCAGTCATTTTAAGCTACCCATCAGTCGCAGTTCGTGAGAACCCCGCAGGGTAGCATACAATTGCATGTACTATTTGTATTAATCACTTGGTTACTACGTTGCATGGTTGTATGGATCAATTGATTAGTATGGTCGTTTGTTTGTGCATTTGTATCTGATTTTGGTTTACGTATGCGTGTGTGATATACGCTACGTTTGGTATACGCGTATTTGAAAGTTTCTGATCAGCCTATGCCAGCATTTGTTATCGGTGGGAGTAGTAGTGGTTATTGTGTCTGTGCTAGTAATTGTTAGTTGTGTGTGGTGTTCATGCCCTAGCCTTTGTCCTTGTCTTTGTGTTGTATAAGTTTTAGAATGGGGAACCAACAGGGTGGAGTTCTGAAAAAGAGCCCTTTGGGCTGCATTTTGGCCCACTGGAAAGATATCGGGGAAACACCTGGAGGGAGTGTGGATCGTAAAACCTTGATAAAATATTGTAATCAGTGGTGGCCTTTATATAAGCTAGATGAAGGAGAGAAATGGCCTTTTAACGGAACTTTAAAGTATAATACTTTGTTACAACTCATTTTTTTTCTACGCCGTGAAGGAAAATGGGATGAAGTGGATTATGCAGATATGTTTTTCACCCTGCGGAATCACCCTGAATGGCAGAAAGAATGTGGAATCAATCTAGCACCCCAAGACCCTATGGTTCTGGTGATAGAAAAAGAGAAAAATAAGCAAAAGACAAAATTAAAGAGGTGTTGTTTGGCATGTAGCATTGTTTAAAAGTTGGCTCACAGAATGAAAGGCTGGAGGATTATTTGCCTCTGCCAGAGAGAGAAGGTGATAGGGAAGGAGATGCTGGTGCGGTCGGGGTTAAAGAATCAGAGTCAGGAGTCAGGGAAGAAACTGATATTGGATTTTCTCCCATCACTGCCAGAACTCGGAGTAAAATGGGACCTATTATACAGGCCCCTCTAAGGCAGGCAATGGGAGTGGGAGGACCTGTTAGAATCAAAGTGCCTTTTACTTTAGCAGACTTGGACAGCTGGCGAATTACCGCAGGGAGTTATCAGGATGATCCCGAAAAGGTTGCTAAAGGATTTGAATTGATTGTGAAAACTCAGGACCCCGATTGGGAGGATGTGGATGCAATGTTGGATGTGGCGTTTAGTGAGTCGGAGAAGCAGATGGTTGTGAGAGCAGCCAGAGCTCAGGTACAGGCTCTGGTTTTGGCTGGAACCCTGCCAGGAATGGTGGATAATCATGTTCCAGTTACCAATCCTGGCTGGGACCCCAACCAAACAGGAGCCAGGGATTTATTAGTGAGGTACAGGGAATGGATTGCTTATGGAATAAGAAATGCTGTCCCAAAACCAGTAAATTGGTCTGAATTGTATGAGATAAAACAAGATAAAAAGGAATCTCCTACTGATTTTTTGAATCAGTTAAAAGAAGGAATGCAGAAATATACTCCTTTAGACCCTACCTCCCAGGAGGGAAAGGGCCAGTTGATATTCCTGTTTTTGGGACAGTTGGCGGATGATATCAGGAGAAAGTTACAGAAGGTGCAAGGAACAGATGCAAGAGATTTAGAAAAATTGCTGGAGACTGCTTGGCAAGTGTATCAGAACAGAGACAGACAGAAAGAGAGAACGATGGGCAGAACAATTGCTAATGCTACAGTGGCTGCCTTGCGCACCACAGGGGGTCAGATAAACAACACTAATGAGGGGAGAGGAGCTATGAGAAGTGGTGTAAGTGCCCCACCCCGAAGAAATCAACCCCTCTTGAGAAATCAATGTTCTTATTGTAAGCAAATGGGGCATCGGAAGAAGGACTGCCCGAGATTGGGCAAACCGGTGACAGTTGCCAACACGGAAGAAAGTTGATGGGGACCAGGGGAATCTTCCCTAGCAGAACCCTTGGTAAAAATACAGCTAGGGAAAGAAGAAAAACCTGTAGAATTTCTAGTAGATACAGGTGCCACGTTTTCAGTATTAAATCAGGATTTATTGCCCGTAAGTAAACAAAATGTTAATATTGTGGGAGCAACCGGACAGGTCAAGCTTTCTTTTTGAAACCCTTGAAATTAAAAATTGGGAAGAGTGTAGGGATTCACAAATTTCTCTACCTGCCTGAAGCTCCTAGACCACTTTTGGGAAGAGACTTATTAGAACAATTGAATGCTGAAATAAAATTTAATGATGGGGAAATTGAATTTAAAATACCAGAAGAAAACCACATGGAAATTTTAAGTTTGACCCTCACAGAACCACAAGTTAGGGGAGAGGAAATTATACAAGAAATAAAAGACCAGGTATATCCAGGAGTATGGGCCTCGGGAATGCCTGGAAAGGCCAAAAATGCAGAATTGGTTGTTGTTAAACTCAAAGAGGGAGCACAACCTGTCAAGGTAAAGCAATATCCCCTGAAATTAGAGGATAGGCGAGGGGTGAAAAGCATTATAGAAGAATTCATAAGATTTGAATTATTGATTGAATGCTCTTCAGAGTATAATGCTCCTATTTTGCCTATCAAAAGGCCTGATGGCAAAACATATCGATTGGTACAAGACCTGCGGGCAATAAATAAGATAGTTGAAGATTTATACCCGGTAGTGGAGAACCCATACACCTTACTGACCAATTTAAAAGAAACCTATGAATGGTTCACAGTATTAGATCTGAAAGATGTATTCTTTTGCCTCACTTTGGCCCCTGAAAGCCGCAATTTATTTGCCTTTGAATGGGAAAACCCTGATTCGGGACGAAAAACCCAACTAACCTGGACAGTGTTACCTCAAGGATTTAAAAGCAGCCCCACGATCTTTGGAAATCAATTAGCTAAAGAATTAGAGGCCTGGGAAAGACCTCCAGGAAATGGTACCCTTTTACAATATGTAGATGATATTTTGATAGCCACAGAAAAGGATGAAGAATGTAAAGAATGGACTGTGAGTTTGTTAAACTTTCTTGGGCTAAGTGGTTATCAAGTCCCATTACAGAAAGACCAGATCTTGAAGAAAGAAGTAACATACTTGGGATTCATGATTTCTAAGGGACAGAGACAGCTCGGGAATGACCAGAAAGAAGCCATTTGCAGGACTCCAGAACCGACCACAGTAAAAGAGCTTTGAACCTTTCTGGGAATGACAGGTTGGTGCCAATTATGGATCTATAATTATGGACTTCTGGTTAAACCTCTGTATGAACTGTTGAAAAATAGCCTGACACAATTAATATGGACTGATGAAGCCAGATGGGCATTCAAAGAACTGAAATTGGAACTAATGAGGGCTCCAGTTTTGGGCCTGCCCGATGTAACTAAGCCCTTCTGGCTGTTCTTGTATGAAAGGCAAGGAGTAGCTTTGGCAATTTTGGCCCAGAGATTGGGTCCTTATAAACAAGCTGTAGCGTACCTCTCCAAACAGTTGGATGAAGTAAGCAAAGGATGGCCAGGATGCCTTCGGGCAGTAGCTGCCGTTGTCTTGATTATCCAAGAAGCCCGAAAATTCACATTGGGACAGAAGATGATTGTGCACACTTCCCACACTGTAACCTCCATTTTAGAACAAAAAGGGGGACGCTGGCTCTCGCCATCAAGATTCTTGAAATATCAATCAGTTTTGATGGAACAGGATGATATAGAAATTGTCACATCTACTATTATCAATCCTGCTTCCTTTTTAACTGACAAACAGGAAATGGAGACTGTCGTGCATGACTGCATAGAAACCATTGAGACTGTGTATGCGAGTAGGCCTGACTTGAAGGAGGAGCCGCTTGAAGAAGCTGACCACACTTGGTATATTGATGGGAGCAGTTTTGTAAAGAATTGATTTCGAATGGCAGGATATGCGGTGACCACCACAGGCCAAGTAGTGGAAGCAAAGTCACTCCCTAAGGGCACATCTGCACAACGGGCCGAAATAATTGCTTTAGTAAGAGCATTAGAGCTTGCTGAAGGTTTGCAAGTAAATATCTGGACAGACTCAAAATGTGCTTTTGGTGTAGTTCATGCCCATGGGGCAATTTGGAAGGAGCGAGGACTTTTAACTGCTCAAGGGAAAGTCATAAAACATGCTGATATAATTTTGCGACTTCTAGATGCTGTACAACTTCTATCGGCAGTAGCGATTATGCACTGCAAAGGACATCGGAAAGGTAACACTGACAGGGAAGTGGGAAATAAGTTGGCTGATCATGAGGCAAGGCAAGCTGCGGAACAAGGTGAGGTATTAGGCTTAATTCCTGAAAAATCTTTGCCACTACCTGAGATAGTTGAATATGATGAAAAAGATCAGAAGTTAATTACCGATTTAAAGGCTGAAATTGGCCCGACGGGATGGGCAATGTTAAAAGATAACAAAATAGTAGTTCCCTTTAGAATATTATGGAAATTAATAAAAACAGAACATGACAAAACTCATTGGGGAACTGAAGCTTTGTACAGTTCCCTCACCAAGCAAATGATAGCCAGAAATTTGTTTCAAATTATAAAAACTATAGTTGATAGATGTGAAATATGCTTGAAGAATAATCCAAAGGTAGAGAATCGGGTGAAATTTGGAAGTATTGGTAAAAGGAATGTTCCAGGCCAGAACTGGCAGATAGACTTTACGGAACTCCCTAGAAAAGGGGGGCACAGATATCTATTAGTATTAACTGATACCTTTTCCAGATGGCCTGAAGCTTTCCCCTGCAGAACAAATAAAGCCCGAGAAGTAACAAAAATCCTATTGAGAGAAATTATTCCCAGATTTGGCGTGCCAGAAGTGATCTCCTCTGATAGGGGACCACACTTTGTGTCACAAGTAGTTCAACAAGTTAGTAAATTTTTAGAAATTAATTGGAAATTACATACAACTTATTGCCCGCAAGCAAGTGGGCAAGTAGAAAAGATGAATAATTTAATAAAGACGCAATTGAGTAAAATTTGCCAGGAGATGAATTTAAGGTGGGATCAAGCCCTCCCTATTGCGTTACTAAGGCTCCGAGTCAAACCAAGAACTAAGGAAAAACTGAGCCCTTTTGAAATTCTGTATGGGAGACCCTTTCAAACTAGATATCAAGGACAAGATCCCACCCAGGTAGGAGAGATTAATCTACAACAATATCTGATTGCATTGGGAAAACAATTACAAGAAGTAAATGGATTAGTGATGTCTACCAGAGCATGGGGGTTAGATTCCCCAGTGCATTTGTTCAAACCTGGAGATTGGGTTTATGTTAAAAATATTTCAGGTGATCCTCTCGAAGAGAAGTGGAGCGGCCCTTTTCAAGTTCTGCTTACAACTTACACTAGTCAAGCTTGAGAGGTTTGTTGCTTAGATCCACTATTCAAGAATTAAAAAGGCACCTGATGGACCATGGAAGTCCCAACCCGTAGGACCCACATCTATAAGGCTGACCCGAAACTAACATTAATATTGCTATGTATTTGTCTTGAATTAATAAATGCATTTACTCCCAGTTGGCCCCTGAAGAAAAGAAGCGAATCTGTTGATAGTCTCTGGTGGATTTGGGGAAATAACACCAATACATTAGTTCAGTTTGCTGAAAACTGCTCTTTGTGGGAACCCTATACTAGGAGTAATAAATTGATGGGATGGCATGGAATGACCTTTGTATTATGTTCAAATTTGACAAATGTCACTGTGATAACGAATGTTGCCTTAAAATGTTGTGCAATCAAAGGGATAGGGCCTCCACTGCAGATGAAGTGCTTTCTTCAAAATGATACCCCCATAAATGAGACACATACTTGGAAAACTGGTAACTGGGATACACTAATGTGTACAAATGGAAGCATTAATAGAACTGCTGGGGTGGCGGCCTCCTTAACGTTGTTGAATCCGCGACCTGCAGTGAATCAGGACCAACTAATTAGATTACCATCCACTTGTAGGAATGTGGCAAAGATAAGGCAAAATCATATGTTGTTCTTTAACATATCCTTCTCAGCCACCTCCCTGCAGAGCAAAACGAGCTTGGTATTACATTTTGCTTGGAGGTGCAGGAACTGAGTTAGGACTGCTAAATTCAGTAGATTTGGAAACTTTAAGGAATTGCGCTGGTTTTGGCTGAGAAGGGGTTAATTCTCCTCACTGTGGGGGTCAGCTACCTTTCCAGCTTCCCGTGCTCTGCCGTGTGGCGGGGGGGGGGGGGCTGGGAGGGGCGGAGCCATGGTGGGGGCGGCTGACCCCGACTGGCCAATGGCAGGTTCATTCCATACCATGTGACACCATGACCAGTGAAGGGGGGGCAGTTGGCGGCTCGGGAGCGGCGCGGCGTCGGGTCGGCGGGCGGCTGCGGCGCGTGCGGTTTGTTTTGGCGGTTCATTCCCCTCTCCTCCCCCTCCCCCCCCCCCCCCCCCCCCCCCCGGGGTTTTGTGCCTCTTGTTCTCCTTTCCATTGCATTTCTGTTGTTGTTTCTTTTAATTTTAATTATTAAACTGTTCTTATCCCAACCCACGAGCATTACCCTTCTGATTCTCTCCCCCATCTACCGCTGGGGGAGTGAGCGAGCAACTGTGTGGGGCTGAGCTGCCGGCTAAACCACGACAGGAATAAAGTTGGAACCGCAGGATTTGATGTAGCTCAAGCAATCAAGATTCAGGCTGAATGGATGCCAACCACCTTTAATCCTCAGCTACAGAGTTTAAAATATGATAAGGAGTCATTATATCTCTTTAGTAAGAGTATAATTGCCCAGATACAATCACTTAAAAATTTGACAAAATTTGTGGACTGGACTGTCTGTACCCTACAAGTTATGTGGCAATTGGAACAAAAGAATAAGGTGCAGTCCTACTTGATGAGTAATAATGACTTTATGTGGAGGAAATTATTTGGACAATGGGTTTTACCTAGACACTGGATAAAAGCCTATTCACAATTTGTGCAGCATTATGATAGATGGTGTGCAGGAAAATTAGTATACTATAATATAACTGACCCCAAAGTAATGTGTAAATATTTAATTCTGCCAACCCTCTTTTTGAGTCAAGGGAACCCAGAATATTGGTTACCAGAATTCCAAGGGAAGTATATTGGGAACAATAACAAAACATACGATTTAGATCTTTGTGAAACCACCTCTGATGGAATCTTGTGTGGACAACAATCTCGAGTATATGAACCCTGCTTATTAGAACACTCTGTTAACAATTGTAAATGGACGATCCTGTCTCCTAATGTGTTTGAAATGTTTGTAGAGGTTAATGCCAGATATGTGTGTTTAATAACTAACAATCAATCAGTAGTTGAAGAATACAATGTAACCACCCCATTCATAGGATGTCTTAAGAACATAACCCATTTAACTTGGCATGGACAAACATATTCATTTTTTTGCATATACAGAAGAACAAGTAGCAATGTTTTGGTATTATGAGAGCTTAAATTTAAGTCATGCAAGTTTATCTCTGAAGAAATTAAATGAAATCTTGAATCAATCACAGAAACTTCAAGAACATTTAGGAAAACGAAACAAGACATTAGCTGAATCTATTATTAAAACAGTAATAACTGGAGACAAGCTTGTCGGACTGTCTAGTCAAATTGGATCTGATACTGCCCATCATTGGTGGGATATCTTTTCAGGGTACTCACCCTCTGCAGAGAAAACTTTGAATATTTTAGTTCACCCGCTTTTGATATTGTTAGCATTTGTTATTATACTAACAGTCGTCAATTACTGGTTGTGGTATAAGCTAAAGAAATTGGCCATAAGAGTTTGGGCTTTGCCTAAGGTAATAAAATATGAAACTTTAGAACCTTTGTAAAGGAATTTACAAAGTTTAAAGAAGAGGGAGGAATGAAAGGACTAAACCCCTGACAGTCCCTGACTCAGACCTTATTGTAAGCATCCTTGTTCTCTTGTGGTTTCCTCCCTTGCAAAGATAGTTTCAGGTATTTGAAGAATGCAAGTTGGTGCCTGATAGGATTAAAAAGATCTTGAATAAGCTCATAAATTCAGTGATAACATAGACTCGGGACACCAGTGCCGAGATAAGCACTGGAGGAACTAGTTTAAATCACCCCCTTGTGATAGTCCAAGGCTAAAGGACTGATGAGCTAATTCAATGACTATATATGGGCAAAGGAAACCCAAAGTTCAACCAGTGGACAGGTGAGGACCATCAGAGACCACTGGAGGACCCCCGAAGACCACTAAAAAGACAGGCAGGCAGGCAGTGGCTGCCAGAGATGGGACGTCCCAGCCCACCCGTCGCAGCCCGAACACCTACCCACACCATCCCAAAACCTGACGGCAGAGAAAAAACGAGAGAACAGCCCGTCCACAACTCCGTACCCGAACCCGCTCCAGCCCCTGAAATGGCTGAACAAAGGGAACCTAGCTCACCTGCCACTACCCCTCCAATTGGCCGGGGGAAGCAGGGGGCAGAGCGGGGGTGCCACCGGCCGGTCACCCTGGCAACGGTGGCCTCGGCCCCGCTCTCGGCCTCTCCTGGGCTCCTAAGCACAGGGCCGCTTCTCCTTTCCGGCACCCTGCTTCCGCATTGCTCGCTGCTGGAGACACATGTACACAGGCCTCACGCCCATGCACTACCTCCTGCCTGGGGATGGGGGCGACATTTGCCACCCCTCAGGGGCACTCACACAGAGCCCTCTTTCTCCAGACCCACCACTTCCCTCAAAGAGGCAGTAGTGTGAAGGGCCACCAACCCCTCAGGCAGCACATACCCACCCATAAGAAGTTCTCTTACCTCCTCAGACCCACGGGCACGAATGGGCACTGCCAAGGCCCCCAGGCCGGGCTCCTCTCCCTGCACCCCCCACACCAGGGGGGGAATGATGGCAGCAGCAGTAGCAAGCTGCAGAGGCTCTACAGGAGCTGGTTGACACACATATCAAAAATAATAAAAATGAAAAATGAGGCTAAGAGCTAGGCAGCAAAGATGCATCACCCTGGATTTCATCTTGAGTTGGCAACACAAGTGCATAGCCAGGGTCTTCCTAGACTTCTCTGGGGATGAATGGTGTCGTGGTTTAGCCGGCAGCTCAACCCCACACAGTCGCTCGCTCACTCCCCCACCGGTAGATGGGGGAAAGAATCAGAAGGGTAACACTCGTGGGTTGGGATAAGAACAGTTTAATAATTAAAATTAAAAGAAACAACAACAGAAATGCAATGGAAAGGAGAACAACAAGAGACGCAAAGCCCCGGGGGAGGGGGGAAGGAAGGGGAGAGGGGGAACGAACCGCCGAAACAAACTGCACACGCCGCAGCCGCTCGCCACCCGACGCCGTGCGCTCCCTAGCTGCAACTGCCCCCCCCAATATACTGGTCATGGTGTCACATGGTATGGAATGAACATGCCATTGGCCAGTCGGGGTCAGCCGCCCCCACCATGGCCCTGCCCCTCCCAGCCCCCCCCCCCGCCACGCGGCAGAGTGCGGGAAGCTGGAAAGGTAGCCGACCCCCACA